>NC_056625.2:296624914-296928938 GCF_002870075.4 Lactuca sativa | reverse complement strand
AAGAATGCACTAAGATTTCCTTAGAGAACTAATTTTGATATGGTTTCTTAATCATTAAGATGATCACAAAATTGATACTAAAGTACTCTCCCATCTTTTCAGATTTGAGAAACTTTTATCCTTCTGCCTAATTTTATTCTTCTTATTCGCTCTGCCATACGTTGGAACCTTTTCCAATGTCTCAGAGTTACACTTAAGCTTGTAAGTATAATCATATTTACTGAGCTTTAGTAAACTATGACGAATAGTTTTATCAATCTTTTTGTGGTGGACTTGACCAGTGCACAAGAATGTGTACTCGATCCCTTAGTCCATTACTTGACTCACACATCCATGTGAACGAGTAATTAGTCTTAATTTTTCCAATACTTGAAAGTTCTCATTCATCATTCTATACAACTTGCATGATTCCGAGTTCCGGTCCAAATGAAACTTGGGTGATGAGAATCTTTCCTTATTTGGTAAATATAGACATTACCACAAATGAAAAATCAACTTCATATTTTCACTGTTGCTCTTAATGGAATCATATAAGCAACAATTTTTCCTCAAATGCCATTGTAAGGATATTTTAAAATAAATAAAATCAAAAAATTTTCTTTTATTTTAAAACTTTGTGGAAAAACTTATCCTTACAATCCATATGAAAACTTGTTGTTAGTTATTCCTAAGCAATATCTCATAACTCCTTAGAAGTAGCTCAAGAATCCGATCTTCAAGCTACGCGATAGAAATCCATCTACGCGATCAGATTCAGCATATTCTTTCTTTAAGTTTCTTCACTTTTCTTTGATTCTTAAACATCACCATGTGACCCAGTCACATCATGTATCAAGAATCTCAGAATAGAAACTTAACAGAGTTAGATAGTGGACTTTACCTGAAGTAGAGTCACACTTATTGACTTTAACATCCTTAGGTAAATTTGGCAGCTTCGTGACCAATGCCCCTTCCTTTGGCAATATAAACATATGTACCCTTTGATAATGGTACACGGGACTATCACAGACTTAGCTTTTCTCTTTACCATTTGGTCAACCGAGTTGACTATGGCCGATCCCTTTCCATTGGGAAGAGAATGCTTTCCGGGATTTCCTGTGTCACTATTGTCAATGTCCATCAAGTTTCAAGGAAGTTGATCTTAACAAATAGATAAGATCATTAAGGGTCTTGTCATAGTCTGTCTCATAGGTGTCCCAAAGGAACTCACTATGTGACTTAGAAAGTGATTGAACCACCAACTTTCTTAAGACTTTGACACCCAACTCTCCCGGCTTGTCAATATGTGACTACATCTCCAAGATGTGAACACACCTAGACCTTGCCTTGCCAATTGGGCTTGAGTAACCTTAAACTTTTCAAGAACTTGTGGGTTAGGGAGAATAATTGGAGGAGGAGAAATAAGTATGATATCCATGGGACATCATCTTCATTAGGAAACCTTGTTCCAAAAGATTTGGGTAGATCATAGGTGCCTAAACCAGACAACTTTTGGGAGATATTCAAGATAGTTGATTTAAAGTCCTTAATATGACACCCAATATGAAATATTAAGGCTAGGACCCAACAAACTATTTTATAACTTAGAAGAGGTATGCCGTAATCCAAGCTATAAAATATTTGAAGGTAGGTGAATGACGATTCACCAATTTCCACCAAGATAAACGAAATGTATTATTAGGTTTTAATTGGTTTTGAAACTCCTAGATCTTTGAGATTCATTGAACTGTTCAAAGGCATGTTTCAATCTCGAGTGTGCCCTTCAGGTTTTGTGACTGGGATGCCGAGGATCACAAAACAAGGTGTGAAGTAACCATGCAAATTACTTGGTACCCTTAAGTGTTTACCCCTCAATCGATGTGCCGGTTAACCACACACGCTCCATCGATACTATGATAAACATTAAGTCACCCTTTACCTACCTTGTTAAGTCCAAGTTAGTGTGCCGGTTAACCACACACGCTCCACTAACGACTTAGACAAAGTGTAAAGTGTAATTTCATGGGTTAGCACCTTATTCACATTTTTCCTAAGTAACTAAGATTGGGTATTATTAAGAGTTTAGTTACTTAGTATTATCATTAATACTTTTAATGAAGGGAGAATTCTAGTCCTGTCAAACCCGTTCGGCTAACGACCCTCCACCAGTCAAGCAAGCGGTGGGTGAGAGTGGACACCCATTAAGTTGCCATTTTATAGGCAACAACCTTATACCCACCTTATAGACCGGCTTCGTGAATGAGGCGTACTAGCGGTAAGACTGACTTTACTCTTATACATATATATATATATATATATATATATATATATATATATATATATATTATTAACTTATAATATTATAAAATATAAGGGTTGAATTTTAACTTTTAAAATTCTAAGGGCTAACTTGGAATTAAAGTATTCATAAGTGAAAACTTTACAAATTCCAAAACTTGAGGGCAAGTTTTGAAACTATTCAAAACTAATTAATTCCATAACTTATGTGTTTAAAGTAGTTTTAATCCAAAAACTCTTCAAGTTCCATAACTTGAGGACAAGTTATGGAAGACTTTAAACTAATAAAAGAATTAACTTTTCTTTATTTTATAACTTATGAAATTAATTAAGGTTACATATTTTTCTTTAATGAAGTGACTCTTGAACTTCCATAACTTGAGGACAAGTTATGGAGTCATAAAAAAAATATTCAATGACACAAGACTCTTCATTTTGTAACCATTGCCAACTTTTATGAATTTTATGAGTCTTTAATGTGACTCTTCATGTAACTTGAGGACAAGTTACACAAACACATTTTATACTCAACTCTTAGATTAAAATGGATTGAAAACAACTATTTCAATTAACTTTTCTATTAATCTAAGCAACTCATAAGAACAAGATAATTCAAATCAAACTTTTTCATGTAATTAGTCTAAACCTTAAACTAATACAAAACATGAATCTATTGACAATTATCTTTGAAAATGGATTAGCATGACCATTACCACATCAAAAACAAGTTTATAAGTTCAAAAACAACTTAGGGTAATGTTCCTAGTCCACTTCTAGCCAATAAACTCGAAAATATGCTGTCTGGGGGTCCAACTCGTCGAGTGCATGAACCAACTCGACGAGTTGGATCGAATTGATCACATTTTAGGCATGGACTCGCCGAGTCCTCTGATGGACTCGCCGAGTCCTCTGATGGACTCGCCGAGTCAGATGATCAGACATCACCAAATTCGTTTTTTCAGCTTCTATTGCAGGTATAACATGAAAACAAGCCTAGGCTCTGATACCACTGTTGGGTTTTGAGCATTCTAACACTCCTAAGTGTACATGCAACCCTAAATGCCTTGGATCTATGTTTTCTCTATTATACATGCAAATAAAAACTTCGAAGGTATTATCCTAATCTAGCATACAAATCAATGAATGTAACAAGATAGAATACATACCTTTTGATGTAGCTTGATGTCTTCAAGATTTAAGAGCTTAGCCCCAATAGTGTGGAAGCCTCAAGTGGAATCACAATCACCAAAACACTTAGAATAGCTTAAGAGAATTCTACAACTCATGAAATCGGCTAGCCCTTTCACTTCACCCTCTAGTGGCCGATTTGGTCAAGAATAAGATGCTTATATAGTTAGGGTTACACCATGTAAACCCTAATTGACATGGCCTTTCATTTCCATGATCCATGGGTACAAATACACCATGGAGCATCCATGGACCATCCTATGGGTTTTAGCCCAACTTGATTATCCATGGAGCATTAGCCCACTATACAAGTATGGATGATTTACACAATCAACCCATATATTTAATTAGTCTTCTTTTGATCACTTAATTAATCCTAGATTAATTCTTGATCAATACTAATTAAATAATCTTATTATTCTTATTATTAATATACTAGAACTTATAATATATTAATAACCATAAGTGTCTTATTTCTCTCATTATAGTCTATCCAAGTGCATGATGGTATGCAACCCAAATGGACCATGCCGGGTCGGGTCAAGTCTTACCAATTATAGTTATGGACTTAGACATTAATCCAACAGCTTTATCCATACTAGTGGAAGAATCAATATTCAAAACATCATTTCCTAAGTTATCAACAATCATAACAGTCTCATATATTCCATTACATGGTATAGCTTCAAAGTAAAAGACACCATTTAGATAAGCCAAAATAGAACCATTCTCATTATTAAAAGAAAATCTAAATCCTTGTCTATATAAACCATGAAACGAAATGATGTTTCTAGGCATTTCTGGCGAATAGCAACAATTGTCAAAATCTAAAACCAAACTATTCCTAAGCACTAAAGAATACACTCCAATCTTGGTCACAGGCGACGATCTACTGTTCCCCATGATTAGATTGATCCTTCCTTGCTCCACATCCCTACTTCTTCTTAGTCCCTGCACATTAGAACAAATGTGATAACCACAACCGGTATCAAGAACTCAAGAAATAGCATGATTAGAATCGTTAGATTTAATTGTGTATATACCTGCGAAAGATGGCTTGATCTTTCCTTCTTTGATTGCTTGCAGGTACTCTGGGCAGCTTCTCTTCCAATGTCCTATCTTGTGGCAATGGTGACACTCTTCCTCCTTCGGGTTAGGACAGGGCTTGGCGGGATCAACTTTGGTCCCACTAGAAGAGGCACCATCTCGGGCTTTGACCTTGCGCTAGTTCTTCGATGAAGCCTTCCTCTTCTTTCCCTTTCCTTGACCAATAGCCAAGACAGGAGCAGTAGGTGGATTGGGAGTAGGTGCAACAGACTTGTCTTTGAAGTTGCTCTCGGCGACCCTCAAAAGACCTTGTAGTTTGCTTAGGGTGACCTCTTCTTTGTTCATGTGGTAGGTCATCCTAAATTGGTTGTACATCGAAGGCAAAGAGTGAAGCACCATGTCGATCGCCAAGTCTTCACCGAAGTCAACATTTAACTTGCGAAGGCGGTCGACATACCTTTGCATCTTTTGCAGGTGCACGGTAAGAGATTCTCCATGACCCATCTTAGCGGAAATCATGTTGGTGAAAATCTCATAACGTTGTTGTCTCGCGTTTTGGTGGTACATGTCCTCGTAGGACTTTTGGAATTCGGAGTTCATGGTGGCAATCATGATGCAATGTACCTTCGTTGCATCTCGCTCATGAGTCTCAAAAGCGGTGATTTCGGCCGGAGTAGCGATTTCGGGGTTAATTTTCTCGAGCTGCTCATCGAGGACATACTCCTTATCCTCATAGAGAGCAATGGTGGGAATGTATCTTATCCATTCACTAAAGTTTGTTCCATCGAAGGTGACCTTTTGGCAAAGGCTCATCATCGTGAAAGAACTAGCAGCAGCGTTGTTTGCGTTCGACATCTACAAAAGAAAAGGACAAAGATAGATTAGAATAAGAATCCCTAATTATCACCCAATAAGAAAAATTAGGGCTAGGATCCAACAATAACATTTACATACTAGAAAAGGGATGTCGTAATCTAACATGCAAATAAATTGAAGGTAAGTGAATGACGATTCACTAATTCTCCATCAAAAAACTTAAACTATTAGTCCTAAGTGTATTGAGAATTCCTAGGTTCGGATGAGATTCATTGAAACTATTCAATGGCATGTTTAAATCTCGATATGCCCCTTTTGTTCGTGACTGGGATACCGAGGATCACAAAGCGGGTGTGAATTACCATGTAAATTCACATGGTGCCTTCACTGTAACAATCACCTATTCGATGTGTCGGTAAGCCACACACGCTCCATCGAACTATGATAAACAATGAATCACCCTTTGCCACCTTTGCTTAGAACCAATTAGTGTGCCAGTAAACCACACACGCTCCACTAACTTCTTAGCAAGGGTGCAAAGTGTAATTTCATGGGATTGCATCAATTCACTTTTCCTAAAGTAACTAAGATTGGGAAATTTTTAAAAATATGTGTAGTTACTTTGTATTACTTATTATACTTTTAATGAGAGGATGAGGTTGCCCTATCCTACCCATTCGGCTAACGACCCTCCACCAATCAAGCAAGCGGTGGGTGTGAGTGTACACCCATTAAGCGCCATTTTATAGGCCGCAACCTTATACCCACCTTATAGATCGGCTTCGTGAATGAGGCCTACTAACGGTAAGACTAGCATTTAATTATACATATATATATTATTCTAGTAATATCATATTAGTATAGGGTTGTATTTTAAAACTTTTAAAATCTAGGGTTTGAAATTTAAGTGGTCTAAATTAAAACTTTTAATCACAAATATAAATTTCAAAACTTGTGGGTAAGTTCTAAACATTTTAAAACATGGAGGATCAAATAACAAATAATTCCAATTAACAATTAATATCCTAATTATCTATATTTGATTTTATTCAAGATTTCTTTGAAAGATAATTACCAAAATAATTAAAATAATTAATTAATTATCATATAAGGAAATTAAATATTTTATTAGTTGATAAATACCTTTAACTAGATCAAGATAGTAGTCATATATATCAAAAAATCGAATTTAGATTGATCTATTATGATTAAGGTAAGTTTCCATAAGATAATTATGAAAAAATCCCGAATCTGGCCATTCCTGACGCCTGGACTCGCCGAGTGCACAAAGGGACTCGCCGAGTCAGGCCTACTCGCCGAGTCCACTTTGGAACTCGCCGAGTCCATGACTCAGAAACCAAAAAATCAAATTTTGCAGGTTTGTTTCAGTTAATCAAGCAATAATTTAAAGAAAACCAGGCTAGGCTCTGATACCACTGATGGGTTTTAGCCATAAGAACTTTCCTATGTGCGCATGAAAAACCCTAATGCTTGGATCTAGGCTTTCTAATTAAACATGATTTGAATCCAAGACTTCTATTGGCTAATTAGGTTAAATAACAACATTGAAACAGATCTAGAACCATACCTTTGATTTCCTTGTTGATCTTGAGGTCTTGGAGCTTCTAGGGTCACAAATGTCACTCCTCTAATGGCTTACAAACACCAATAGCAAGGAAGATGATTTAGGAGAGAGGAGAGGGGAGGAAATCGGCCAGGGTTCTCTTGCTTTTGGAGAGGTGCCGATTTCCCTTAGCCATGTGGTCTATTTATACTTGTAGACTCCTTAAGGGTTACAACCTAAACCCTAATTGGATAATCTTCTCTTAAGGCTATCCAAATCCTTTCCATAGATAATCCTTGGACGAATTTAGCTATCCTTTAGCTTCTAGAATTCGTCCAGTCCATATCTATATGGATTTATAGTCTAAAGCTTAACTATCAAACAATTAACAGTTTATACCCCTTTATTTAATTAATCTCTTTAAGTCACCAAATTAATTCTAATTAATTCTATGACTTATATTAATCAAATAACAATATATTATTCTTTATATTATTCTCATAATATATTAATATTTACTCTCTCTTAATAAATCATCCTATCAAGTTGCTATGGTGAAGGCAACCCAAAAGGACCATGCACAACCGCGTCAAATACTTGCCTAATATAGTTGCAGCCTTAAACACTATTCCAACACAAGGTTATTATTGGTATTGATTGGCTAAGCCCCATGGGGCAGTGATTGACTACACACATCAGTTGGTTTAGATCAGGACCCCAGATGGGGGAGAGCTAGTGATTCAGAGCGAGTGGCCACAACAAGGAGCAGCTTTATGTTCAGAAACGAGGGTTAGGCGCTACCTTCAGTAGGGTTGCGTAGGATACGTCGCCTATGTTATGGACATTCGGGAGGTGGGAGGGGCGACGGTGGGTGATGTGCCAGTAGTGCAAGAGTTTGCGGATATATTCCCCGAGGAGTTGCCTGGGATACCTCCGAAGAGGCAGGTGGAGTTCAGGATTGACCTAGTCCCTAGTAGGGTTCCGATAGCCAAGGCATCGTATCGGTTGGCTCCTCCTGAGATGCAGGAGTTGTCTACACAGCTGTAGGGGCTATTAGACAAGGGATTCATTAGGCCGAGTAGTTCACCCTGAGGAGCCCCGATTCTGTTTGTAAAGAAGAACGACGAGTTGCATCGGATGTGTATAGATTATCGGGAGATGAATAAGGTAACGGTGAAGAACTGTTACCCACTCCCGAGGATCGATGACCTCTTTGACCAGCTACTGAGAGCATCTTGGTTCTCCAAGATTGATTTGCGTTCATGTTATCATCGGATGAAGGTCAGAGAGGAGGATGTACAGAAAACTGCCTTTCGGATATCAAAACTAGAAATTTTTTGTGCCTTGTAACTAAAACACTTATGTCAACTATGAATCAAAAACATGAAATCATGCATGATTCTTACTCTATGAAAACATAATTTCAATCAAACACTTCATACAAGCACTACAAATAGTCAACAAATAGTTGGAAACCCTAGAAGTCCTTGTTTAAGTCCATTTTGGACTAGGACTTCCTTATTGGGCCTAATGGACCAATAAGCTTCCATTTAGAATATCATGGACTTAGAGCTCTTGAATGGGCTCTAATTGGACCCACTTTCATTTATTGTAATATTTTGGGCCATATTGGGCCTAGTATGAAACAAAATATTTAAATGAACCTCATTGGGCCATAACTAACCTAATTAGCCCTCATGGGACATAAAAATCATTACTTGATTTATTTTGGGCCAATAGTTATCTAAATTAGCTATGATTTGGACTAAGGCATTTAAGGGCCCAATTCCTTTCTTTTTCTCTCCAAATCTCGGCCCAAGCCCAAGAGAAAGGCAAGAGTTGACTCCTTGCATGTCACATCATTTTTGTATGGGGATAACTAGGCATTACACTTCAAACATCCATGCACTTCTCATCTTTCCATGCAAGCTCACTCTCTCTTCTTCTCCCTCTCTCCCTCTCGGCCGAATCCAAACAAACACACACAGACACTTCACTCACAATTCTCTCAGGAAAACTCTCTCCACTCTTCTCCATATTTTCGAGATTAAGGAAGCTTTCAAGGAGATTTAACCCATAAACACATCATCTAAGGTAAGTTGATGTTAGATCCATAATCTAGCTATTTCCTTTCATTCAAGAATCATCTCTTAATTCATTCAAACACATGATCTTGCACCTTAGAAGCATCCAAGTTCGAAATCCTCCAAGAAAGGTTGCTAGGATCGAATTCTTCTTCATCTTTTCCTTCCAAAACCGAAATCACACCCAAGGTGAGTTTCATACCCCTTCCTTTTCGGTTTTTATGAGTTTTATGGGGGAGAATACAAGAAAATGTGTAGATCTATGTGTAAATGTATGCTATGTGTGATTTGATGCATGTATGTGTGTGATATCATGTGTTTTGTGATGAATATGTTATCAAAAAGTGTATAAAAACCAAGATCTAAGGCATGAGAAAGGAAATAAACATATTTTAAGTTATTATACACTAATCAAGTCAACAAAAATTCTTTATGAGGTTCGGATGAACATATCCTTACATAAAACACATTTTAGGGCTTAAAATGTCAAAAATACAAAACTTAAGGTACAAACCGACAAATTTATAGTTTCTGGAGGGTCAAAAGGTTCCAAACAGTTTCTATAATAATTTTTCCGAACAACAACATTTTATGGGACTTAAAGTGTAAATTTTGAACCTAATGGGCTAGATTTGGGCTTTTCGGCCCAATAAGCCTCAAAATGCGAGATTTATAAGTTTGAGGGGCTGAATATGCAATTTTCTATAAAATAGGGGATTTGAAGTGTATTAAAACTATTTTAAAGGTCAAAAATGCTTTTCAAATTCAAAAAGGATCAAAAATGTAAAAATTTTCTATTTTGGGCCAAAACTGTAAAAGTTGCGAAACTGGGGGTTTTAACCGAGAAAACATCATTCTGGAAGGGCTAAAGCTGTTTACAAAATAAATTTCGGTTAAAAATGTCCTTTCAACAAGTTTATGATACAAAAGTGTCAAAATAATGTTTTAAGGACTAAAATGAAATTCTTTTATATAAAGGACTAAAAGTGCTATTTTTATAAAAGAAAGGTTGTGAAAAGGTAAAAATCTTACTTTTAAACAAATTAATTCACTAAGACAAATACAAGATCCACGACTACCGACGAAACGGAAAAACAAATACACTCTCAACAACGAATATTGTTACAAAACAAATTGATTCGGTCTCGAATTAATAACAAAACAAAAATCAATAAACCAAGGTATTTCAATAAACACGTGATCACTATGATGAGTCAACATTCAAACTTTGGGCTTGAAAGTTTCAAATCATGCTTGTTGGGGCTTGCTAGCCCAGTAACCTGATCTTTGGGCAAAGGGAACGCGCTTACATGATAATGGGCTTCCTATGACCCAATTCCATGTAAAAGGACTTTCAATAGCTCTATTGTGCCATTGGGCCCTAATGGTCCATTAGTACTGCTAGTCAGTTCAAGAAGTTAAATGCGAGTTGGGCCAAGTGCCTTTCGCATTCCCGATAGCCTTGAATAACTTACGGAAATAAAGCGAGCTTCGTACCCTCCTTTCTCCTCGGTTGACCGGTTTATGAGAATTCAAGTAAACAGATTCGTCGCATTAATCAAGAGAAGTCAGGGTGGTTGGATTATGTGAGTAGTACTGACGACGCCTTAAGGATCGTTCGTAACATGTAGTTATAAAGTAGTCATTTTCATTAATGCGTGATTGTAACAACTCACAAACGCTACGTAATCCAATGTCACCTCGGTAATCAAAAACATTTGTCGTATCGGTATAACAATAAACAAGTCATGTAATTTGCGTATTGGGAAAACATAAGGTTTTCCCAGAAAGTTCAACATTTTCACCTATGTGATGTGTACAAAGTTCAACAATTATACATGTTTTCAAAATCGACAAGCATATTTACGGATCTTCACACTTTTTATAAACAAATACTCTTTTCAGAAAATATCGGATTTTCTGGGTTTTTCAAACTTCACAAAAATCATTTTTCCATAATATTAGTTATGAACTCACCAACATTTCATATGTTGACGTTTTTCCAAAATAACTTGTATTCTCAGGTAACAGGTAAGCCGAAGAATAAGTATCAGGAAATGTCATGGTGTTTTGCTTAAATTATCTATTAGATAGTCTATGTTATGTAATTGTAATGTTTAAAACAATGTACTGAATGTAAACAATATTAGTTGTAATATTCCAATGCATGGTGATGATTTGTGTTATGATTCATGTATATTAATTGTGATGGTATTCAATTTGAGTCACATGAGCCCTCGGACGTTTCCGCCGTTCGGTTCGGGGGTGTGACAGGTTGGTATCCAAGCTGTGTTTATAGTGAACTAGCATATCTACCACACATTGATATGCAACTATAAACCAAAAAGAGAGACTAACACAACTCTGAACAAAACAAGTAAAACATAATAATAAAAACACCCTTACTTGTATTAGGAAAAAGAACATAATACCGAACCAAACAAGATAATGCTAGTATCTCGGTTAAGCCAGGACTGTTCTTAGTCGTATCAAGGAGTGGATGTAGCCTGATCAACTACATTTCCTCCAAGGTACAACTATCACACGTCCTGAGGAAATCGTGATGACTAGGGAACCTAAAATCATACCACTTTATCACCAAGTAGAGAACATCCGTTCAATCTATACAATAGTTGTAGCATCTTAGGAATAATGTTAGCATATTTACACCCTCTCGCAGACAGTATGGCTAATTTACATCACCCTAGAGATCCTTACTTCCCTAACCAAGGAAATAACGGAGGGTTGGACAAAGAGCCTGAAGAAGAGCCTGAGGAAGACCCCGAGGAGGAATTTCACAGGGAACCGGAGGCAGAAGTCGAGGGCGAACCTATCGAACCAGTAGAAGAATAGGAGGAGGAAGAGGATGACGGAAGCCTCGAGGAGGAACCCAGCGATAACGAGGGGGGTGATTTGGACGCGGAGTCCGAAGTCATCAACCCCCCTTACCCGATTAGGGTGCTCGCTTACCGGGGGGGCCCACTGGTCCTACACCCTCCTGGGGTATTGATCTTTGGAGATGGAGCAGGCAGTAGGGACAACGACCCTCGTTCGGCATGTCACGCAAATTCTTTGACCTGAGGGACGGAGGACCGGCCGATCGAGCCCTTCCGGTCATGGTGAGACGATTACGGAACACCAGCGATCTAGCTCAGTGCACCGCCGACCTGGTACGTCAGATGTGCACTCGGGTCGAGCGTGCAGAGCAGGAGACACGAGACTCCCTTCGAGAGTTCCACATGAGGCATGTGAGGTGGGAGTCCCGACTCCGGGATGCAGAACGACAGGTGGTCGTCTTTAGGGAGCATCCACTTCCTCAGCACCACCCCCGGGCACATCTCACTTCGATTAGGAATTAGCCGTATCAGTTTTTAGTACTATGTCATCAGGATCTATGCTATGTACCCCGACTCTATGTTTAAGTGACTACACTACTCCTAGTGCCGTTATGCTGTCAAACTAGTACCGCTTATGTATGCTCTTTCGAGCAAAATTTTCATGTGTCAAAGTGCGGGTAATAGTAACGAAAAATTTTACATGTTTTATTGTGACGTTATAATCTGCTATGTGTTACGTATCCATGATTGTATGCTACATTGTAGAATTAATTAAGGTTGTGCCATGCACCTAGTCTATAGGATCACAACCTCACAAAAACCACAGACACTCGACATCTTTCCGTTCCATGATAGAAAGATGCCTCAACGACCCACTCGCGGAAACCCTGGGCCAACCCCACCCGAAGTCGACTCAGCTGCATTCCGAGTAGTTGTATCTACTGCGGTCACCGCAGCAATGGCACAAATTCACCAAGGGAACAATGAAGGAGTCAATGGACAATGGGCCAGAAGTTCGAACAATGGGATGAATCAAGGACCCACCAAAACATGTTCCTACAAAGACTTCACCAACGCCAAACCACGAACCTTTAACGGCACTGGAGGGATGATCACCCTGAAACGATGGGTCGAGAAGGTGGAATCGGTACTCGAGATATGTGATTGTCCTGAGGAGATGAAGGTGAAGTTTGCCGCATGCACTTTCTTTGACCAGGCGCTCACTTAATGGAACGGACACGTGGAAGCCATGACTCTCCCCGTAGCCAATTCCATGTCATGGACAGAGATGAAAGAAATGTTGATGGCCGAGTATTGCCCTCGAGGTGAAATTCAAAAAATGAAACAAGAGCTGTGGAATCTCACTGTCCGAAACGCTGATATAGATGCATACATATCAAGGTTTAGCGAACTGTCTCTGCTGTGCCCTGGCATGATTACCTCAGAAGGTAAGAAGGTCGAGCGATTCATCTGGGGACTAACCTCCCCGATCCAAGGAAACGTGACAGCTGCAAATCCCGAAAATTTCGATAGTGCCAAGAGATTGGCCAAGAAGCTGTATGACCACAACAACAAGAAGGGTGAGAAGTCAGTGGAGACTGAAGTTAAGAAGGAAAATGATAGCAAGAAGGGGAAGAACAACAAGAGAAAGGGACATCAAGGCTCCGAATTGTCCAAGAAGCAGCAAAAAGTGGCAGTTAATGTTGCGACCACTCAAGTTCCATCCACACCACATGCTCCAGCCTCAGGTGCTCCAAGTGCTCCTAGACCTTATTTCGGTAATCTTCTATAGTGCAACAAGTGCGGTCTCCATCACAATGGAGAATACAGAGCGATGCAGTGCACCAGTTGCAATCGGAAGGGATACACAGCAAAGTACTGCAGGACTTACCCTCCTCAGAACCAACAATATGGAAACAATAACAACGATAACCGCAACAACAACAACACCAACAATGGCGGCAACAATGCAGAACCTAGCCACACCTGCTATGGATGCGAAAGGACTGGGCATTTCCGTCGAAACTGCCCTAACAACAACAATCCCGGAAATGGAGGAACAGGAAGGGTGCTGACCATGGGTCAAGGAGAAGCGATTCATGATCCCGCTGTTGTTACCGGTACGTTCCTCCTAAACCACACTTATGCATGCGTCCTATTTGATACCGGAGTAGAGCGAAGTTTTGTGAGCAATAAGTTTAAACATTTTTTAAAACAAGAACCCCATAAGCACGATGAAACCTTTACGGTGGAAATGGCAATGGGAAAACCGAACCCATTGGGGAAATCTATATCGGATGTACCCTAACTCTAAATCAACACGTCTTCCGAATAGACTTAATGCCTGTTTCCATTAGGAGTTTTGATGTGATTATTGGCATGGACTGGTTAAGTCCCCATCATGCTGAAATTATGTGTCACGAGAAGGCCGTTCGCCTTCACCTTCCCGATCACGAAACCCTAATTATTTACAGAGACAGACCTAGCAAGAACGTTCGCATCATCTGGTGCGTCCAAAGATAGAAGCATCTGCGAAAGAACGATTTAACGTTCCTGGCGCATATAGTGGATAAAACCAAGGAAGAGGTTAACGTTCGAGACATTCCAGTAGCACATGAATTCCCAGACGTATTTCTTGAAGATCTTCTTGGAGTACCCCTGGAGAGACAAGTTGAATTTCGAATTGATCTTGTTCCAAGAGCAACTCCCCTTGCTAAATCGCCTTACCGACTAACTCCTGCTGAGATGCAGGAATTGTCCAGCCAGCTCAACGAACTCTTGGGCAAAGGATTCACCCGACCCAGCTACTCGCCATGGGGAGCTCCGGTTCTCTTTGTCAAAAAGATGGACGGATCTTTTAGGATGTGCATCGATTACAGGGAGCTAAACAAGCTCAGTGTCAAAATCGCTATCCACTCCCACGAATCGACGATCTATTTGACCAGCTCCAAGGAGCCAGTTACTTTTCAAAGATAGATATACAATCTGACTACCATCAACTCAAGGTCCGGCAAGAGGATATTCCCAAAACCGCTTTCCGAACACGTTACAGACATTATGAATTTGTCGTAATGCCCTTCGGTCTAACGAATGCCCCTGCCGCATTTATGGACCTAATGAATTGAATATGCCGACCATTCCTCGACAACTTTGTTATCGTTTTCATTGACAACATTCCAGTCTATTCCCGAGGCGAAGAAGAGCATGGAAAACATCTCCGACAAATCCTGGAAACCCTGTGAACGGAGAAGCTATACGCAAAACTCTCCAAGTGTGAGTTTTGGCTCCGTAGCATGAACTTTTTAGGTCATGTTGTTAGTCAGGAAGGAATACATGTGGATCCTTCTAAGGTCAAAGCCATCGATGGATGGGTAGTTCCAACAACACTTACAGAAATTCGCCAATTCTTAGGCCTAGCAGGATACTACAGGAGGTTCATTCAGGACTTCTCTAACATCGCCAAGCCACTTACCTCGCTTACACAAACGGTCGTACCATTCAAATGGACGGAAAAACAAGAAGTTACATTCCGAACTCTGAAGCGAGCACTCTGCAGTGCCCCAGTACTATCTCTACCAGAGGGAACGGAAGAGTTCGTGGTCTACTATGACGCGTCATATCAGGGTTTAGGTTGCGTTCTCATGCAGCGTGGAAAAGTGATAGCTTACGCATCCCGCCAACTAAAGACACATGAAGTGAATTATACAACCCACGATCTGGAATTGGGTGCACTGGTCTTCGCTCTGAAGATTTGGAGGCATTACCTCTATGGTACGAAGTGCACCATCTTCATGGACCACAAGAGTCTCCAGCACATCTTGCATCAAAAAGAGTTGAATATGAGGCAACGAAGATGGGTTGAACTATTAAACGATTACGAGTGTGAAATCAAGTAACTCCCAGGCAAGGCCAACATGGTAGCTGATGCCTTGATCCGGAAAGAGTACTCTAATCGTTATGTGAAAACTCTCTCAATAACCATCCAATATCACCTAACCACTCAGATCAAGGCAGCCTAGTCAGATGCCATGAAGGCGGAAAACAGAACAAGCGAAGCATTACGCGGAATGGAGAAGAATCTCGAGGTGAAAGAGGACGGAGTATACTATTGCATCAATCGTATTTGGGTCCCTAAACTTGGAGGATTTAGGGAGGGAGTCATGAATGAAGCTCACAAGACGTGATACTCCATCCATCCAGGTTCGGACAAAATGTAGTTGGATATTAAACAACACTATTGGTGGCCTAACATGAAGGCAGAAATTGCCACCTATGTAAGCAAATGCCTTACTTGCGCCAAAGTAAAGGTGGAATACTAGAAGCCCTCAGTGTTATTACAGCAACCAGTAATTCCCGAGTGGAAATGGGAAGGGTTTTCTATAGACTTTGTGACTAAGCTACCCAATACGTCAGATGGATTAGACACTATATGGGTAATAGTTGACCGACTGACGAAATCCGCTCATTTCCTGCCCATAAAAGAATCCTACAAGATGGAGAGACTGAAAAGAATATACATTCGAGAAATTGTGAGGCTTCACGGAGTGCCAGTGTCTATTATCTCAGATAGAGATAGTAGGTTCACTTCACGTTTTTGGCAATCACTTCAGAAAGCACTGGGAACCCATCTCGACATGAGCACCGCTTATCACCAACAAACGGACGGTCAAAGTGAACGAACCATCCAGACGCTCGAAGACATGTTACGTGCATGTGTGATAGACTTTGGGAAGTCTTGGGATACCCACTTACCCTTAGTTGAATTCTCGTATAACAACAGTTAGCATTCGAGCATCAAAGTCGCTCCTTTCAAAGCGCTATATGGACGTAAGTGTAGATCACCATTGTGTTGGGCTAAGGTGGGCGACACCCAGCTAGCAAAGGAACTAACGTCAGACAAGACATTAACGGGATCGGAGATCATACGTGAAACCACGGAAAAGATAGTTCAAGTCAGAGCTTGACTACAAGCATCGCGCGACCGACAAAAAAGCTATGGTGATAGACGGCGAAAGCCATTGGAGTTTTAGGTCGGGATCGAGTACTGTTAAAAGTTTCTCCCTGGAAAGGGGTCATTCGTTTTGGAAAACAGGGAAAACTGAACCCATGATACATTGGACCTTTCGAGATCCTTGCCCTAATTGGTCCAGTGGCGTATAGACTGCAGCTACCCATGGAGCTCAGCAGTGTACACCCCGTGTTCCATGTTTCCAATCTAAAGAAGTGCCTATCCGATGAAACTCTCGTCATTCCCCTTGACAAAATTGAAATCAATGAGAATCTCCTGTTTGTTGAAGAACCAGTCGAAATCATGGACAGGGAGGTGAAGCGTACTAAGCAAAGTCGCATCCCGATCGTGAAAGTACGGTGGAACGCGAAGCGTGGGCCAGAATTCACATGGGAACGCGAAGACCAAATGAAGCAAAAGTACCCTCATCTATTCTAGCATTCTCAAATCCAGATTTCAAAATAATTTCGGGACGAAATTCCCCTCTAATGGGGGGACGATGTCACAACTAGAAATTTTTAGTTCCTTGTAACTACAACACTTATGTCAACTATGAATCAAAAACATGAAAGCATGCATGATGCTTACTCTATGACAACAGAATTTCAGTCAAACACTTCATACAAGCACTACAAATAGTCAACAAATAATTGGAAACCCTAGAAGTCCTTGTTTAAGTCCATTTTGGACTAGGACTTCCTTATTGGGCCCAATGGACCAATAAGCTTCCAATTGGAATATCATGGGCTTAGAGCTCTTGAATGGGCTCTAATTGCACCCACTTTCATTTATTTTAATATTTTGGGCCGTATTGGGCCTAGAATCAAACAAAATATTTAAATGAACCTCATTGGGCCATAACTAGCCTAATTAGCCCTAATGGGCCATAAAAATCATTACTTGATTTATTTTGGGCTAATACTTATCTAAATTAGCTATGATTTGGACTTAAGCATTTAAGGGCCCAATTCCTTCCTTTTTCTCTCCAAATCTCAGCCCAAGCCCAAAAGAAAGGGAAGAGTTGACTTCTTGCATGCCACATCATTTTTGTATGGGGGATAACTAGGCATTACACTTCAAACATCCATGCACTTCTCATCTTTCCATGCAAGATCAGTCTCTTTTCTTCTCCCTCTCTCCCTCTTGGCCGAATCCAAACAAACACACACACACTTCACTAGCGATTCTCTCAAGAAAACTCTCTCCACTCCTCTCCATATTTACGAGATTAAGGAAGCTTTCAAGGAGATTTAACCCATAAACACATCATCTAAGGTAAGTTGATGTTATATCCATAATCTAGCTATTTCCTTTCATTCAAGAATCATCTCTTAATTCATTCAAACTCATGATCTTGCACCTTAGAAGCATCCAAATTCGAGATCCTCCAAGAGAGGTTGCTAGGATCGAATTCCTCTTCATCTTTTCCTTCCAAAACCAAAACAACACCCAAGTTGAGTTTCATACCCCTTCCTTTTTGGTTTTTATGAGTTTTATGGGGGAGAATACAAGAAAATTTGTAGATCTATGTGTAAATGTATGCTATGTGTGATTTGATGCATGTATGTGTGTGATATCATGTGTTTTGTGATGAATATGTTATCAAAAAGTGTATAAAAACCGAGATCTAAGGCATGAGAAAGGAAATAAACATATCTTAAGTTATTATACACTAATCAAGTCAACAAAAATTGTTTATGAGGTTCGGATGAACATATCCTAACATAAAACACATTTTTGGGCATAAAATATCAAAAATACAAAACTTAGGGTACAAACCAACAAATTTATAGTTTTTGGAGGGTCAAAAGGTACCAAATAGTTTCTATAATAATTTTTCCGAACAAAAACATTTTAAGGGACTTAAAGTGTAAATTTTGAACCTAATGGGCTAGATTTGGGCTTTTCGGCCCAATAAGCTTCAAAATGCGAGATATATAAGTTTGAGGGGCTGAATATGCAATTTTCTGTAAAATAGGGGACTTGAAGTGTATTAAAACTATTTAAAAGGTCAAAAATGCTTTTCAAATTCAAAAAGGATAAAAAATGTAAAATTTTTCTATTTTGGGCCAAAACTGTAAAAGATGCGAAACTAGGGGTTTTAACCGAGAAAACATCATTCTGGAAGGGCTAAAGCTGTTTACAAAATAAATTTCGGTTAAAAATGTCCTTTCAACAAGTTTATGATACAAAAGTGTCAAAATAATGTTTTAAGGACTAAAATGAAATTCTTTTATATAAAGGATTAAAAGTGCTATTTTTATAAAAGAAAGGTTGTGAAAAGGTAAAAATCTTACTTTTAAACAGATTAATTCACTAAGACAAATACAAGATCCACGACTACTGACGAAACGGAAAAACAAATACACTCTCAACAACAAATATTGTTACAAAACGAATTCATTCGGTCTCGAATCAATAACAAAACAAAAATCAATAAACCAAAGTATTTCAATAAACACGCGATAACTATGATGAGTCAACATTCAAACTTTGGGCTTGAAAGTTTCAAATCATGCTTGTTGGGCCTTGCTAGCCCAATAAACTGAATTTGGGCCCGAAGGGAATGCGCTTACATGTTAATGGGCCTCCTATGACCCAATTCCATGTAAAAGGACTTTCAATAGCTCTATTGTGCTATTGGGCCCTAATTGTCCATTAGTACTGCTCGTCAGGTCGAGAAGTCAAATGCGAGTTGGGCCAAGTGCCTTTCGCTTTCCCGTTAGCCTTGGATAACTTATGGAAATAAAGCGAGCTTCATACCCTCCTTTCTCCTCGGTTGACCAGCTTATGAGAATTCAAGTAAACAAATTTGTGGCGTTAATCAAGAGAAGTCAGGGTGGTTGGATTATGTGAGTAGTACGGACGACTCCTTAAGGATCGTTCGTAACATGTAATTATAAAGTAGTCATTTTCATTAATGCGTGATTGTAACAACTCAGATACCCTAATTAATCCAATGTCACCTGGGTAATCAAAAACGTTCGTCGTATCGGTATAACAATAAACAAGTCATGTAATTTGCGTATTGGGAAAACATCGGGTTTTCCCGGAAAGTTCAACATTTTCACCTATGTGATGTATACAAAGTTCAACAATTATACATGTTCTCAAAATCGACAAGCATATTTACGGATATTCACACTTTTTATAAACAAATACTCTTTTCAGAAAATATCGGATTTTATGGGTTTTTCAAACTTCACAAAAATCATTTTTCCATAACATTACTTATGAACTCACCAACATTTCATATGTTGACGTTTTTCCAAAATAACTTGTATTCTCTGGTAATAGGTAAGCCGAAGAATAAGTATCATGAAATGTCATAGTGTTTTGCTTAAATTATCTATCAGACAGTCTATGTTATGGAATTGTAATGTTTAAAACAATGTACTGAATGTAAACAATATTAGTTGTAATATTCCAATGCATGGTGATGATTTGTGTTATGATTCATGTATATTCATTGTGATGGTATTCAATTTGACTCACAAGAGCCCTCGGACGTTTCCGCCGTTCGGTTCGGGGTGTGATAGGACGCGTTATGGTCACTATGAGTTCGTGGTGATGCCTTTCGGGCTCACCAATGATCCTGCCGCATTCATGGATCTCATGAACTGCGTGTGTAGACCGATGTTCGATCGGTTCTTCATAGTTTTCATTAATGACATCTTGGTTTATTCCAAGACGCAAGAGCAACATGAGGAACACTTGCGGGTGGTTCTGGATACATTGAGGAGGGAGAACTTGTATGCTAAGTTCTCCAAGTATGAGTTCCGGTTGCGCAAGGTGCAGTTTCTTGGGCACCTTGTCAACCAGAACAAGATATCGGTTGACCCAACCAAAGTGGTGGCCATGATGAGAGGGGGGGTTCCGAGGTCTCCATCTGAGATTTGGAGTTTCATCCACGATTTCTTCAAGATAGCCGTATCCCTGACGAGGCTAACGAGGAAAGTCGTGGTCTTTCACTAGGGGCCTGAGCAGCAGGCTGCATTTGAGACATTGAGACAGAGATTGTGCGAGGACCAATCTTAGCCCTGCCAGACGACATGGAGGATTTTTTCGTATACTGCGATGCGTCCATCTCGGGTTTGGGAGCAGTTTTGATGCAGAGAGGACATGTTATTGCTTACGCTTCGTGGCAGCTGAAGACTCAGAAGGCGAATTATCCGACGCATGATTTGGAGCTAGGGGCTGTTGTTTTTGCCCTCAAGATTTGGTTTCATTACCTTTATGGGGTTCGTTTTACCATCTACATGGACCACAAGAGCCTAAGGCACCTCATGGACCAGCCGAATCTGAATATGAGGCAGCGTCGGTGACTTGATGTGGTGAAGGATTATGATTGTGAGATCCTCTACCATTCGAGGAAGGCCAATGTTGTGGCTGACGAGCTTAGCCACAAGACAGCGCCGATCAGGGGTATCTGTATGAGGATGACCATGGTGGCTCCGCTGTTGGAGTGGACCTAAGAGGCCTAACAGGAGACGATGAAGAAGGAGCACCAGAAGAGTGAGCGTATTGTGGGTCAGGTTTCCTCCTTCAACTATGATAGTCGAGGGTTGTTGACCCTTCACCGTAGGGTGTGGGTCCCTATCATGGAGGCGTGCCTCAGATATTGATGGACGAGGCGCAAAAATCCAAGTTTTCTATTCATCCTGGGGCGACGAAGATGTATAGGGATCTTCATCTTGAAGATTGGTGGCCGTGCATGAAGCGGGACGTAGCATGGTATGTGGAGCGGTACTTGACTTGCAGGAAGGCCAAGTCCGAGCACTAGAGGCCACACGACAATATGCAACCGCTGGATATTCCCATGTGGAAATGGGAAGATGTTACCATGGACTTCATCACCAAACTTCCCAGGACCACGCGGGGAGTGGATTCCATATGGTTCATTGTGGGTCGGTTAACCAAGAGCGCCCATTTTATACCGATCCAGGAGAGTATATCGGCCGAGAAGTTGGCCGACATTTACATTCGAGAGGTGGTGGCTAGGCATGGAGTGCCAGTCTTCGTGATTTCGGATAAGGATGTGCGATTTACTTCCAGGTTCTAGAAGAAATTCCACGACAAGTCGGGTACTCGTCGGCAGTTTGGCACCGCATTTCACCCGCAGACGGATGGTCAGAGTGAGCGGACCATCCAGACTTTGGAAGATATGTTGTGGGCATGTGTGCTAGATTTCAGTGGTAGCTGGAATACTTACCTCCCATTGGCTGAATTCTCCTACAACAACAGCTACCATGCGAGTATCGATCGTCCTCCCTTTGAGATGTTATACGGGAGGAAATGCAGGACCTTGATATGTTGGGGTGAGGTTGGCCAGAGAGTCGTGGGGAGCACCGAAGTGGTGCTCAAGCCGACAGATAGAATTTAGCAGGTCAGGAGCAGGCTTCCGATTGCACAGAGTCGGCAGAAAAGCTATGCCAACAAGCGCCATTTAGACATGGAGTTTGGGGTCGGGGTTATGGTTCTTCTGAAGGTGTCGCCTTGGAAAGGCGTCATCCGATTCAGGAAGCCAGGCAAGCTAGGCCCCATGTATATCGGCCCTTTGAGGGTTTTGCCCTGGGTGGGCAAGGTGGCATATCGGTTGGATCTGCCAGCGGAACATAGTCAGATCCACGACACTCTCCACGTCTCCCAGCTGCGAAGGTGTCTGGTGGACGACTCGGCAATGGTACCCCTGGAGGATATACAGGTTGATGGAAGCCTGAACTACATTGAGCGGCTTGTGGTGATCCTCGACCGGAAGTTGAAGGATCTGAGGAACAAGACGGTCGAGCTGGTGAAAGTGCAATAGCAGCAGAGGAAGGGCTCAGAGTGGATGTAGGAGTCGGTGGACAAGATAATGGAGCATTGTATAGAGCTTTTTCAGGACTGAGTAGCAGACTTCGAGGACGAAGTCTAAGATAAGTGGGGGAGATTTGTAGCACCCGGTTCCTGATATGAATTTCATTAAACTATTTTTCATTTTTTTTTGCCTAGAAATCGGCGAGTTAATGGCTAACTCGACAAGTAGGAGCAACTTGTACCCGAAAGTTTAATGACCTACTCGACAAGTCGGCAGCCAGACTCGACGAGTAGGCCCTGATTGGACAAAACCACAATCTTAGGGATTGTACCATATTTAAGCATCTCATTCAGCCCCCTTCATCCCTATTTCTCTCAGAACTCTCCATATCAAACCTTCATTGTTTGTGTAAAGATCTAAGGCCTTTGTGGTGGTTTTTGGTGATTTTGGAACATAAGAAGGAAGAGAAAGGCTTGAAGAATCAATAGGAGGCTAGAGGAGTTCGAGTTTGTGCACCATCTGTAGTTCTTTAGAGGTATAAAGTTGATACCTTTCTCTTTCATGTTTTAGATCCCTTTTTGGGGTGAGTTAGGGCTTTTAGGAGCCATTCTTGGTGATCAATCATGAGTGCAAGCATGGTTGGGGGCGAAGACTTCAGATCCAAGGTCTTTGAGGGGTTACAAGGCAGAAAGGGACTGATTTTGGAGCCTTAGAAAGCCCTATGCATCTTAAGAGTCTCATTTAGGGCCATTTGATCTCATAGTCCCATGCATGCACGTAAAGTTTGTAACTTTACATGCTAGATCGATCTTAGATGCCTAGATCTATCTTTTGGTCAAGTGTTGTACATCAGAAATCGAGAAATGAGACTTGATCATTCTCGACTCGGCGAGTCGTTCTTGGACTCGACGAGTCAATGGCTTGACTTCCCTTTTCTGTAGTGGTTCGATGGAACCCAGTGAGTATTAGAGTGGTCTTAGAGGGGTCCGGGGGAGAGACCCAACGCATTAGACTTAGCCATAGACCCGGAAATCATAGGACTTGACGATTTGTTCATACAACCTGGAGAGTCAAGGGAAAACTTGTTCATAGGATGGGATGAACTCGATGAGTTGTTCATACAACTTAGCAAGTCGGATGAAGGTTCATTCGAGGATGTTTTAGAAGGAGAACTCGTCGAGTCGTTGCTAAACTCGACGAGTAGGGGCGTGAAGAAGGGCAGATGAAAGGATAGGGACTCAACGAGTTGGCAGCCTAAATCGACTAGTTAGGTCAACTGGAAGTTAACTTTGACTTTGACTTGGTCAGGGGTAAAATAGTGATTTTACCCTGAGAGTAGTTATCAATGTTTGATTAAGTGTTTTATGGAATTATAGTCGGAGGATCACCGAAGCTGCAGTCAGACATTTGCTAATCAGCTTTTCTGTAGTCGGCCATACGAGGTGTGTTACCTTTCATTAGAAGTGGGTCTAAGGCACCAATGCCGGCCCACTAGTAGGAGTCGTATGTTAGATGATTTTCTTTGTGATATGCATCTAGGTTTGCTACTACCTGATACGTTATGTGCTAGTATGATATGATGTTATATGCTAGTAGCAGTAAGGGGAGATAGTCCCCAAGATCTCCGGTCGATAGGGCCGAAAGGGGGGGGGGGGGAGGGTAGTCATACCCACTCATGGTAGATAGATTATGATTATCTCTTACATGTTATGTGGTAGTAGTAAAGGGGTGAAATAGTCCCTACTATCTGGTCCAGAAAACCGAAGGGGAGGCTAACTGCCAGGTATGCTAAGCAGCATCCGGTCGAGAGGATCGAAGGGGAGGCCAGCACCCAGGTATGCTAAGTAGTATCCAGTCGTGAGGACCGAAGGGAGGCCAACACCCATGTATGCTAGGCAGTATCTGGTTGAGAGGATTGTAGGGGAGGCCAGGACCCAGGTATGCTAGGCTGTATCCGGTTGAGAGGACCGAAGGGGTAGGTCTCACACCCATATATGTCTGCCAGTATATGTATGTTATGTGATTGTATGGTATCCGGTACGATAGGGAACTCACTAAGCATCGTGCCTACAATTTTCAATTTTGTTTCAGGTACCTCTTCAGCGAAGGGGAAGGAGCTGGCGCAGTAGCTACACATCATACAATTACGTATCAGTCCTCATCTCCATACACCTTAAGAGCCCTTTCTCTCTCTCTCTCTCTCTCCCCCCCCTCCCTAAAGCCTTTATATTACACCATTTTTGGTTGGTCTTGGTTGTGTAACGACATGAAAATGTAAAACAATGTTTCATTTTTCAAACATAACATATCTCATATAAATCATCTCAAAACTTAAGTGTATCAAATGTTATCATAGTAAAACATATCCCAGAATCTCAAATGCAAAATCAGTGTGTACAAACCATTCCGGTGCCTTTCCGCGATCCTCGCTAGTACCTGAAACACATATCACATAACACAGTAAGCATAAATGCTTTGTGAGTTCCCCAAAATACCACATACAACACATAAGCCACTCGAGGCTATAATTCAGTATGACCCTCCGGTCAATATGTCTGTAACATCTGGATTTTTAGAGGTATATTGGCGTGGGTTAATCTTGTGATTAAAGGAGAGACTCGACGAGTTGTAGGTCCAACTCGTCGAGTCGAGTCGGGTTCTCTCGTGGATTTAATGAGTGGACTCGATGAGTTCGAGGAGAGGGACTCGCCGAGTAGGCGTTGGGCAGAGAAACCCTAATCTCCAGGGTTTGTGACCTATTTAAAGGCACTTATAGCTTCCTTGGCCCCTTCCCAATATTGTCTTCATCCCTTGGGAGAAACCTTACTGTTATTTATGAGCTAGAGAGGAAAGAGGCTTCTTGGAGGTCATTTCTTTGAGAAGAAGATCAAGGGAGTTGCAAGGATCTTAGAGGAGAGTTGGTAGATTAGTCTCATCTTCATTTCAAGCTTCAGATCTGGTACAACTCCTGCCTCCATTGTGTTTGAGTAGATTTCCTTAGTTGTAAAGTTGGGATTGCATCCGTATTGATGGGGTTTTGGGTGCATCCAAACCCTTTTTCAAGTCAACTGTAGATTTGGACGTTGTGTGGTCCCGGGATCCAAAATGTAGGTAGTCTTGAGTAAGTAACCTTAGCGCTTTAAAGATATGGAGCTTCAATGGAGTCAAAATGGTGTATAGAGCAAAATACACCATGCATGAACCTCAAGTTCAGACCTTTGCATGACTTTTGGGTAGTAGGAGGTTAGATCTATGAGTTTGGGTTATAGATCTGACCTCAAATGACTGAATGAGAAATCAGTCGGAGCCAACTCACCGAGTCCATGGGTGATTCGATGAGTCGTAGCGGGTTTAAACCGAGTAATCTTGACCCAGTGTTGGCTCGCCGAGTTGGGAGTCAACTAGACGAGCTGAGTGAGTCCTAGGTTGAGTTCAGCTGATGCGAGGGGACTCAACGAGTCACATGGGTGTACTCAACAAGTAGGGTCAAATGTGGACTGTTGACTTGAGCTTGACTTCTGTTGACTTTGGGGTTTTGGTCCACATAAGTAATAGAGGCCTTGGAAGGGTAAAATGTTATTTTACCCACCTTAGAGAGTTAGAAAGAGATGGAACCGCCTTTGATTATCTGAGTCGTGAAAACAACATATTATAAGAGATATTCATCCTATGTGTTAGGCGATGGCGAGTTCGAGATTCAAGTGTGAGCATAGCTGCTTTCTGCTTTCCTGATGAGTGTTGTCACTATACTTTACCTAGAGCGGTAATTAGAGTTATATGACAAAGTATCTTATATGCTATTTATGTTATTGTGATACACTGCATTATTTTTATGTGTTTCACGTCGTGTATGTTCCAGAGTTTAAAGAGTTAGAATCGAAAGGTTCACAGAGTTAGGACCAGAGGGTCCATAGAGTTAGGACCAGAGGGTCCACAGAGTTATAGCCTCGAGTAGCTAATATGTGTTATATGTGGTATTTTGGGGAACTCACTAAGCTTCGTGCTTACCGTGTTATGTGTTATGTGTTTCAGGTTTTCCTCTCGGAATCGCGGGATGGGACCAGCTTGATTGTACACACCAGAGAAAGAGTTATGAGGATCCTGGATTATTAATGGAGTTGTGCTTTGTAATTGAATAAAAGAGATTTTTATACGATATGTTATGAAGAGTATGCATTTTAAAAATGAAAAATTGTTTTAAATTTTCACGTCATTACAAGTTGGTATCAGAGCCTTGGTTTGAGGGATTCAGATGCACCTTCGGGTATGTCTGAACTCAAACTGAGGAATTGAGGAATGTTTTTCCAAAATAAATGATTTTTCTAAAACGAGCAGGAGTTTTAACAGATAACGAGAAAGAGCAGTGTGTATAATCAGCTAGAGCCCGAACGGTGAATTCCCAAAATACCCTTACCATATGTGTTATGAGATATTATGAGATATTATACATGCTAGAGACAGGCTAGGTATTTCATATTTTAGGACTAGAGTGGCCTGATTTGTGATGCCTTAGCCTAGGAGTTGTTGTTATCTGCGATGCGCTTTCGAGGATGTATTGAGTAAGAGTATCCATCGGGAATCCTTGTAGAGAAAGGACTTGAGTAGAGAAGTAATCTAGGAGAGATACTTAGATGAGCATTTATGGCACCTACTGCGAGAATATTTACACACCCGCGAGGGGTAGAGTTACTTGATTTTGGTGATATCTTTTGAGCATGAGTAGAGCCAGTGGAGTTGTACCTAGAGTGGTTTCTCATGTTG
The DNA here is from genome assembly GCF_002870075.4 of Lactuca sativa. Classification (NCBI taxonomy): domain Eukaryota; kingdom Viridiplantae; phylum Streptophyta; class Magnoliopsida; order Asterales; family Asteraceae; genus Lactuca; species Lactuca sativa. The sequence goes on along the minus strand of NC_056625.2, from coordinate 296,901,559 downwards.
GTAGAGATTATTTAATGCTTGAATGCTGCTTGCTTCGTGCTTTGTAGAACTCTCGGTGATGGGAGACAGCTACTAAGTGAATATGACAATATTCAGGAGGTAGGTGGCTGGCATCATTAGGATTTCTTCAGCAGCTGATGGCGGAGAAATGTGAGAACCTAGGAAGTGACCTTAGTCAGAAGAGTACATTGGCAGAGTAGAGCTTTTCGCTGGGAAGCGAGTACGCGTATGGGGATTGGTGATTGAGAGGGTTGAGCAGCTACTTAGGGAATCTGGGATGGTTCGAGTAGAGAGTATGGGTAGATGTGGCAGGTAGTATGGGCTCGTACTACTGAAAGCAGAGGACTCATACTCGATACAGGGAGTATTCCAGACATTATCAGTAGCAGATCGACAGGTGATGTCATGGTTTGGGTAACATGATCAGTAGAAGATCGAGAGGTTATGTCATGGTTCAGATACCATGATCAGTAGACGATCGAGAGGTGATGTCATGGTTCGGGTACCATGATCAGTAGCAGATCGAGAGGTCATGTCATGGTTCAGATACCATGATCGGTAGCAGATCGAGAGGTGATGTCATGGTTTGGGTACCATGATCGGTAACAGAGCGAGAGGTGATGTCGTGGTTCGAGTACCATGCTTCTTAGCGGATAGTGTTTGTGCTTTTTCCAGTTATCCTGTCGTGTTTGGGTTATTCTATGATCAGATGCGATAGAATATGGGGTCAAAGGGCGATGTCGAACGAGTTTCAACATAGCATACCATGAGAAGATATTTAAGTTGATTTTCGAGGGATTTTTAGTGAGATGTCAGTTGGAGTCGCAAGACTCAAAGATGAGTGGAGATGGTATTATATGAAGGATTGTGCCCTGAGTTGAGAAATCAGCCGATAGTGGAGACGTCACCTTCTGTGATCTGAGTGTTGCTATTTCCATTTCCTGTGGGAAACATGGGAAGTGTCGATATCTTCGGTTTGACCTTGGGGGTAAGCCCTGAGGGGGTAGCAGTGATGGCGATCTTCCACGGTAGTATTTGGTAGTATGTCTGCCGCGAGGTAATGATATATCATGAACAGGCTGTCGGTGGGAACTAAGATGGTCAAGGACCAGGACACACCCTACTCGAGTATTGTGGGGCATGTGTTAGTTGTAGCAACGAATGATCAAGAAGAGTATATCGGGGTGGTGAATTTTTTTTCTATGATGGGTATCGAGAGTAGAAGTAGAGTCTCTGCTCTTATGATGAGTGATGTGATAGTGCGTTGGTTGAGGAGTTGAGGATGAAGAGAATGATAGTTCATTATTTCCAGACTAAGAGTCAAAGTTAATATTGGACAGTTGGGGAGGTCCGGTGATGGGAGGGTGTGAGTTTCTGACTGACTAGAGAAAGTCGTGATGGGAAGTTCTGAGGATTTCATCTGAGTTTGGGGTTATTTGGGGTTGCTTGATCTTTGTTGGGAGATCATCGAGCATGTGTAGCACCTTGCAGGAGTAGGTGCGATGTTACTGGTGGGAACAGTCTGTGGGATAGATTGTTCGTGCGTCAAATGATGATGGTTCAAACCCTGAGTGGGGGGGAGAACCGTGTATTCTAATTAGAGAATCAGAGGTGGGTTCAAGAGCGGTTAGAGAACTGGATATAGAGACCTGTGGTACTAATGGGTTTTGAGCATTCTAACACTTCCTAAGTGTACATGCAACCCTAATAACCTTGGATCTATGTCTTTCTAATTGTCATGCAAAGTTGAATCCCAAGGTTATATTCCTATCTAGCATACATGGGGAACATTTTTTTAACTTGAATGAAAGATATAATAACATACCTTGTTGTTGCTTATGATCCTTGAAACCTTGTGAGCCTAGCACCCCATGTGTGAAGCCTCAAATGCTTCACACAACACCAAATGCAAAGGAGTAAACTTTGAGAGAATCTTACACTTGCAAAATCGGCTCTAGCCCTCTTGTTTCTTAGTCTAGCCGATTTTGGTGGAGGAGATGGTCTTTATATAGTGTGACACATCTAGGGTTACACCATCTAAACCCTAATGTGCCACGGCTCTTCATTTCCATGACCCATGGGTTTGTAACTCCCATGGAGCATCCATGGAGAATCCTATGTGTTTAACCCAACTTGATAATCCATGGAGCCTGTTAGCCCACTATATAAGTTATGGATGATTTACATAATCAACCCATATATTTAAGTAGTTATCTTTTGATCACTTAATTAATTCCAAATTAATTCTTGATCAATACTAATTAAATAATACTATTAATATATTAAAGCATATAATATATAAATAAACCACAAGTGTTATTTCTCTCATTTAGTCTATCCAAATGCATGGTGCCATGTAACCCAGATGGACCATGCCGGGTCGGGTCAAATACATACCAGAAATAGTTATGGACTTAGACACCTTATCCAAGATGTACGGATTCAGAATATCAACGTTATTGGTAGTTAAAATTTATACATGAGGCTCGTGCCCATGAAAGGATGATTGTCTCCACGGCCGGTGGCCGATGGTTAGGGAACTTGTAGTGGTTAGAAATTCCTCGAGGTGGTTTGGCTTGTAAGGTTAGTTTGGCGGTTGAAAATTCCAGTCCGACGAATGGGCTGTTATATGTAGTTTGGGAAGAGCATATGTGAAATTAGACAACCAACCTCATGGTTGGTCAGTGTATTCTTGCATGAGTTTTGAACAATAGAGGAGGGAGTTTCATATGGTTGTCATCTTGTTCCGAATCATGGTCGATTCATCAGTATTTCGTTTGAGATTTGGGATACTCCAAAGTTGTGCGTTGTGTGAAATGAAGGATAGTTATGATATCCTGATGGAATTCTTTGAGGTATCCGAGTATTATGCCTTGAATTCCGAATTATTTTTAGAGTCTTGAGCTTGAGGCGGCAAGTGGTGAATCAAGTATCTACGATTCCAATGGGAGCCCTTTGGGTATTGACATCAAGAGGGATCATTTAAGAAGGTGGATTGAATCAGGGAAAGATTTTTTGTTATGGCGGTTGTCATCAGATATAATGATGCGTAATTTGGATGAGTGTGGGTACCTATATATGTTAGTCCGTGGATCATGACTTAGAGGACCCAATGTGACTACCCGGAATTTTCATTTGTACGAACCCTACAGTCAAGCACTTAAATTAAAAGTTAAATACATTTCTGATGATGGTTAGCCAGTTTAAAGTTCGTTTTAGGTGTTTTTAGTATTTATTCTTCAAACGAATGAACGAAAGGAAGTATCTTCCCGAGTCTTGGAGTAGCAAATCCACACTTAGCACCCTAATAAAGACTTCACGGCCAAACTTTTGGAGTTTGGGCCGTAAACTCTTATGTGGCTGTGAACTCACGCCTTAGGCATGAGTTTACTCCCCATTTCTTTCATTCTCAACTTCCACTCTCAAGAACACTCACCATTCTCTCTCAAGTAGCATCTCGTTCTTCACCCGATCTTCCGAAAAAGTATGTGTTTCTTGAATTGATTTGTTGTTTGCTTGTTTACTATATTTCTGTGTTGTGATACTCTACATGACGTCCTCCGCCCCAAAATTTTTCTGTAGTTCTAAGATGCTTCTGACTCCGATCCTGAAGTCAACCACCTACCCCAAGAGGGTCAAGCCCCAAATCTCATCCCCCGACCCGCGTTTCAAGGTCCCACACCCTTGTGGGCAACAAAATTGAATCATTGGAGTGACAAACAGGGTCAACCTGTGACAACCCGAAGTTGTTCAATCGCTATAACCCATTCCGCCCGTAACACCCGTCTTTATCAATTCGTTCCAATTATGTTTTTGGACTAAGTTATTTAAATCTATGTGTTTATTATAATCTCATGAGTGTCTAAACTCCTTAGAAACTCGTGTAAACGGCCCAAATTATTAATTTGAAAATTTTTAGAATTGGTCCCGCCGGGATTACGACAACTTAATCAGGTGTGACCAAAAGCCCCGTTTAACGTCGGTATCGGGTAGAATTCCACCGTGTCCCAAACCCGAACCATATATAAAGTTGATCAAGCCTCATTTGAAGCTTTTACACTCTCTCTCTAACCTCTCTCCTCAAATCCAAACTCTAAGTCCAAAATCATCAAATTAAGGCTCCAAATCATCAAGGTAACTCCCCTAACCCTTAGATTAGCATCTTGAACCTTCAATTTCGTGTTCAAATCATGATTTAGGACCATAACCATATGTTTACGGCACTGGAACATTCTTGGGCCGTGAACACATATAAGTGGGGTTTTTTAGCCTTAAAACCCTCCAAACCATCTTTGGAGCTTAGATATGGCTTATAGACTTAATGGAATGGACTTAGAGCACCTTAAACTCGTTATTAGAGGATTAAACATGTGTTTACTGCCCAAGAACATGCTTGGGCCGTAAACACCCATTCATGGGTAGTAAACTCCTTCTAAGGTGTTAAATTGCCACTTACACACCTCCTAAGCCTTGAACTAAAATCTAGAAGCAACCACAAACGAATTAGCAGCCTTAAACTTGATGACAACCCTTCCTTTAGGAGTTCACGGACGTAAACCCCCCAAGAATGGGTTCCTGGGCCGTAAACTCCTATAAATGGGTTAAATGGCACCCTAAATTCATTCCTTGGCTTGTAAAATGACTTTAAATCATATGTCATTGACTTAGCACCACCAAAACATATAAGGAGTGGGTATGGGGGAGCTTACGGCCGTAAACTCCTAGTTTACTGCCGTAAACTCCTTTAAGTGGTCCATGTGGTGGCTTAATCCCTTTCCAATGCTCTAGAACCAAACCTAGCATCACCCCTAAAATGATATAAGGCTATTTAACACTCAAGAACACCCCACCATGAGTTTATGGCCGTAAACTCATGGGGAGTGGGTCATTAGGGCCGTGAACTCTCTTGGGAGTTTACTCTTCAAGAGTAAACTCCATATCCAAGCTATATCTCTCCATATATGTCACCCGGGTCCCTCCAAACGCATGTAATGAAGTGTTTTCGCATCTAGAAGTGTATGTCCTCAACTAATTAGTAGTTCAAGTCTTAATTATATACAAATGTGTATCTTTTCAAATTACATAGGAATCTTGTGCGTTTGCATGCCCCGAACTGACGTTTAGGATCCAAACCGACGCGTTCCTCAAACGATGAGTTCATACCCCTACTCTTTTTCAATGTTTTTAGGGGGGAATACAAGAAAAAGTACAAGGAAATCTTGTACTCAAACTTATGATTTTATTTGATCTATTTCATATTTCATATGCTTTTAACACGGAAAACTGTATTAACCAATCGTTCAACTTGCAAAGTAAACCGTCATGTTATTTGTGAAGCTCACTTTTAAAATGTTATATTTTATATTGCACAAATGAATTTCCATATAATTGTTGTTAAAAGCTTGAATCTTAAAGCAGTAAAATGTTCTTGATATAACTCCCCATAGATACGAGAGTGAAGGAGTAATAACATTAACTAAGAACTTTATCACTCCCCGTAGATACGAGAGTGTAGGACTAATAACATTAAACTTAGAACTTTACCACTTGCCGTAGATACGAGAGTGAAGGGATGATAACACATAGTTAGAAACAGAGCGAAAAAGTAAGTACAGTAAGAAACAGATAATAACACGAAAGTACAGCTACGAATACGAATACGAATACGAAAAGGAGTAGGAATAGGAATACGAATACGAATATGAATACGAATAGGAGTAGGAATAGGAATACGAATACGGATACGAAAGCACGCCTTTGGATGATGCCAAGACTTCGAAAATACAGTTAGTGTATGCCTTGAGTGTCACCAGAGTTTCGAAAATAATTCAAAAGTACGTCTAATGTACTCTTTTGGAAATCACCAGAACATCGAAAATACAGTTAATGTATGTTTCTGAGTGTATCCAAATATTCGAAAATACAACTAAGTATAGTAGATAATCAACATTCGAGTGTAGGATAACTAAGATATCAGAATATCTAACTAATGCTATAAGTATGGTAGATACTAGTACGTCGAAATTCGAACTAAGAACTAATCGCAACGTTAGGAAAATATGGGATTTTCCTGGGATAACATAAAAACTCGTAAACGAATGGTGTAACGAACGGAAAACTAAACTAATAGGAAAATATGGGATTTTCCTGGGATAACATAACTACTCATATTCAAATTGTGAAACGAAGGATAACTAAACTGTTTTTATAAGAAAATATGGGATTTTCTTGAATAACAACTTTTCAGAAAACCAAAGGGAACTCATTCTTTTCAAAACTAAACCGCTTATGAACTAACCAGCTTTATGCTGATTTTCAAACTGCTTGTATTCTCAGGTCCACATTAGACAGGTACCCAACGATCCTTTTGGCGAAGACGGATTATGTAGAAGACACGTCTATAGGTTAGTTCGTATGATATATATATATATATATATATATATATATACATATATATGTATGACACTTGTAACACTTTGATTTCAAACAAATGTAATAACTCTATGTAATGTATTGTTTTGTGTTTACTATGCTTACTATGTACATTGGTTGCGATATTCATGATGTCCTCCGCCCCGGAACGTTTCCGCCTTAGGTTTTGGGGTGTGACAGATTGGTATCAGAGCCCTTGTTTATAGTGAACTAGTATACCAATCCTTACATGGTATAAGACTATAAACATTAAGGGGCCTAAGTGATCTAAACTAGAAGTATACATGGTATCACTCTCACTATGCTTATAATTGATTCTTACTATCATGTTCTTCTTTTAAACTTATAGTTGAAGGATGCCTCCTCGCAAATCAGCAACGCGTAATCCTCCGATTACTCCAACTCCGATACCACCACCACCTCATCCACAATTCGATGCAACAGCTCTGAATGTTGCAGTAGATACGGAAGTGATAACTGCCATGGCACAATATCACTCTACTGATGCCAATAGAGGTGGAACCCCTATTAAATCTACTCAAGGTGAACTCCTTGTGCGCTCGAGAGAGTGATCCTACAAGGACTTCACTAACTGTAAGTCGAAGCCCTTCAAGGGGACTAGCGGAGTCATTGCCCTCTCGCAATGGTTCGAGAAGACGGAGTCAATCTTCAAGATTTTCTCCTACCCTGCCGCGAGTAAGGTCAAGTTTGCCGCTTGCACCTTTGAGGAGAAAGCCCTGACATGGTGGAAGAGCCATGTCAAGTCACTCATTCTTGTAGTGGCTAACAACATGGTCTGGGAAACTCTAAAAGACCTCATGATCGAGGAGTACCGCTCGAGGGGCAAAATCCAGAAGTTGGAACAGGAACTATGGAGCCTAACCATGAAGGGCTCCGACACATTTTCCTATACCGCCTGATTCAGCTAACTAGTGGCCCTCTGTCCTAACATGGTCCCCACGAAGGGAAAGAGGATAGAGATGTATATCTGGGGACTATTGCCTCTGGTTCATGGGAATGTTTTAGCCTCAAACCCCACTACCTTTGACAGTGCCAAGCGATTGGCACAATGTCTCATTGACCATGGGGAACGTACCCCATCTGCAACAACAACCCTAGCTATCCCCGAAGCTTCCAAAGCCGTTGTCAACAAGCGGAAGCTCTAGGATGACAAGAAGAAACAAAAGGCTGCCAAAAAGCAGCAGATTGTGGCAGTTCATGTCGTGATATAACCTGTCGCTGCAGCTCCGGTGAAGCAGTACGCTGGAAGTTTGCCAAAGTGCAACAAATGCAACTTCCACCACAACAGTCCCTACCGGGAAATGCAGTGCTCCAACTACAACAAGAAAGGGCACACTGTCTGTTTCTGCAAATCTCCGGCAAGGCCGATCACCAAAGTTCCCGACGCTGGCGTGGGCTAATTTTGCTATGGATGTGGCGATGTGGCCCACTATAAAAGGGACTACCCCAAAGCAAGATATACTGGTGGAGCAGGAAGAGTTCTGGCTATAGGCCACGAGGAAGCACTTGCTGACCCTACGGTTGTGACTGGTATGTTTCTCTTAGAAAGCTCTTATGCATGCATATTGTTTGAGAGTGGGGGAGAAAAAAGTTTCGTAAATCAGAAATTTGCACGCTTACTTAAAAAACAACCACACGCACTTAAAGAACCATTCACTGTAGAAATGGCTAGTGGGAAAACTGAGAGCACTAGCAGTATATACGTAGGATGTACTCTAACTCTAGATAGCCATTCATTTCCAATCGACCTCATGCCAGTCTCGATTAAAAGTTTCGATGTCATCATCAGCATGGATTGGTTGAGTCTTCATCATGCCGACATTATGTGTTACGAAAAGGCTGTATGCCTTAACCTTCCATCTAACGAAACTCTCATTATCTATGGCAACAAACCCGGTACGCATCTTCATATCATCTCAAGTATTCAAGCATAGAAGTATCTACGCAAGGAATATCGTGCATTCCTTGCTCACGTTGTCGATACGAGCCTAGAAACGAAAGAACTAAAGAACATTCCGGTAGTGAGCGACTTTCCCGACATCTTTCCAGAAGAACTACCATGATTACTTCCGCAATGGCAAGTCGAGTTCAGAATCGACTTAGTCCCAGGAGCTACCCTAGTAGCCAAATCGCCCTACCGATTGGCACCAACTGAGATGCAGGAACTATATGGTCAACATAATGAGCTACTCAGCATGGGATTTATTAGACCAAGCTTCTCATCCTAGGGAACACCGGTCCTGTTCGTTAACAAGAAAGACGAATCATTCCGTATGTGTATCGACTACAGAGAGCTCAACAAAATGACGGTCAAAAATCGTTACCCTCTGCCTCGCATACAAGATTTATTTGACCAACTGCAAGGGGTGAGTTACTTTTTGATGATTGATCTAAGATCCGGATATCACCAGCTACGAGTTCTGGAGGAGGATGTTCCGAAAACAGCCTTCCGAACTTGTTAAGGACACTACGAGTTTGTGGTGATGCCATTCGGATTGACCTATTTGCCCGCATTATTCATGGACTTAATGAATAGAGTATGTCATCCTTACTTAGATCACTTCATTATCGTCTTCATTGACGACATACTGATCTACTCTCGAAGTAAGGAGGAACATTGTGATCACCTGCAACAAATTCTAGGAAATTTACGATTATAGAAGCTTTATGCGAAGTTCTGTAAATGCGAATTTTCGATCCGAAGAGTCGAATTCTTAGGATACGTGGTTTGAAAAGAGGGAATCCACATGGACCCTTCCAAAATTAAGGCTATTGAGAATTGGTCAGCACCGAAGACGCCTACAAAAATTGGCCAATTTCTAGGCCTCGCTGGCTACTACCGCAGATTCATACAGAACTTCTCCCGAATTATGAAACCTCTTACAACATTGACCCAGAAGCGCATGGCCTTTGACTGGGAAGAGAAACAAGAGAAGGCATTCCAAACATTGAAACGAACCTTGTGCATGTAACATCCTGAAATCCAGGTAAAGCTATTATATCCTTCCATTTCATCAAGTTGTCAAAAGTGGTCCTTTGAAAGAGTTCTTGTAGCAAATGAGTATGTTGGGCGTACTGGGGAGTACGCTGCGCGTATTCATGCGCTTAATTTGGACGCAGACTCGTCTAGGTACGCTGGGCGTACCCAGGGTTACGCTGGGCGTAATGGGTCCAAACGCAAACCCTAAGATTTGACTTGTGCACTATATAATGGATGCTAAGGCTCATTTCTCAGCCTCCATATCAGTGAGTGAAACCCTAAGAGAGCCTCCCATCGTCCTTAGCTTGAGAATGAGTGTTTTGGAGCTAAAAGTGCCTTGGTGTATTAGTGAAGAAAAAGGAGAGGAGCTTGTGGAGGCTAGAGCTTGAAGTGCAAGTTTGGATCTGAGATCTACAGAGGAAGGAGCTGCATTTGGAGGTATAAAGTTCAAAAAATTCCTCTTCATTTTGGTTTCATGTTACATGGGCCAATTTAGGGTTAAAAGTCCCAAAGGTGGAGACTTTATGAATATAATGTGCTCCATGGACCTAGATCAGTCCCATTTCAGTCGTAATTGTGTTATAGATCCATAAATTTTCCATCTAGATCGTGGAGATGTGGTCATGCTTGAGTATTGAGCTTTCTAGTGTTCGGAAGTGGAGTATGATGGGTGTTAGTGACTTGTCCAGCCATGCAAAGGCTTAAAGTCACCGACTTTATGGATTAAGAGGGTTATAAATGGTTAGATCTAGAAGATGGACGTGGCTCTTAACTGATTAAGTCCCCAAAGTGCTTAGAGTCTGAAACTGGGAGTTACACTGGGCGTAATCCCAGTACGTGCGACATAAGGGGTCGCGCACCCCCTTTTTTGAGAAGGCACCGGGTACGCCCAGCGTACATGTTTGGTATGCACAACGTAACCCTGGGAGTTTACTTTTGTTGACTTTTAGGGTTTGGTCAATTTTGGGACTTAGGGCCATGAGAGGGGTAAAATGGTCTTTTACCCTTCTGAGAGTACTAAGAGAGGAAATAGCCTAGCCTGAAGGGATGTATTGATTTATAGTGCTTATTTCATATTATTAGGTGGAGGCCAGATTGGATTTTTCAAAGTTCGAGATTTACCGAGTTACCAGAGGTGAGTCTTCTCAATATACTTTACATAGAGTGGTAATTAGAGTTATGTGACAGAGTATTTTGTATGCTTTTGCATGATTTGATTTCTATGTGATTTATGCCATGTATGTACCAGAGTTTTCAGAATTAGGACCGGAAGGTCCACAGAGTTAGGGCCAGAGGGCCCACAAGGTTATGGGACTGGAGGGTCCCACCGAGACACATTGACCACAGGGTCAAATAGAGTTATAGCCTCGAGTGGCTAATATGTGTTGTGTGTGGTATTTTGAGGAACTCACTAAGCAATTATGCTTACAGTGTTGTGTTGTGTGTTTCAGGTACCAGTGAGGATCGCGTGAAGGCGCCAGCTTGAGCAGTACACACTCGAGGAGCTTTTTCAAATTTTGATCTTGGGATGTCATGTTATGAATTGATTATGTGATACAATGATGTTTTTATGACAATCATGAATGAAAACATGTTTTTAAAAATGTCAAAAATTATTTGAAAATTTGGGTGTTATAGTGCACCGCACCAATACTATTTCTTCCCAAAGGAATAGAAGACCTTGTAGTCTACTGCAATGCATCAAATCAAGGACTCGGGTGTGTTCTGATGCAACGAGGTAAGGTCGTCACCTACGCCTCAAGACAGCTGAAGACACATGAAGTGAACTACACCACACACGGTCTTGAACTAGGAGCAGTTGTGTTTGCTCTAAACATCTAGAGACACTACCTGCATGGTACAAAAAGCATGATCTTTACAGACCACAATAGCCTACAACACATATTCAACCAGAAGGAACTCAATATGAGGCAACGATAGTGGGTCGAGCTACTCAATGATTACAAATGCGAAATTCGTTATCTTCCGGGTAAAGCCAATGTAGTACCGGACGCCCTCGGAAGGAATATTCTGGTCGAAGGGTCAAATCACTGACTATGACTATCCATTCGCATCTGTCCACACAAATTAAGGAGGCTCAGATCGAATCTTTGAAACCTAAAAACGTGGCGGGTGAATCCCTTAGAGGAATGGATAAGAATTTAGATGCCAAGGGTGGCGGAGCCTTATATTTCATGGACCGGATCTGGACACCGAAACACAGTGTCCTCCGAGACTTCGTCATGACCGAGGCACACAACACTCGATATTATGTCCACCCGGGTTCAGATAAGATGTAACTGGATCTTAAAAAGCAATACTTGTGCCCTAACATGAATGTAGAGATTGCTACCATCGTGAGTAAATGCCTTACTTGCGCAAAGGATAAGGTCGAATACTAGAAAACATCAGGCTTACTTCAACAACCGCAGATACCAGAATAGAAGTGGGAGCAGATCACTATGGATTTCATAACCAAGTTTCCCAAGGCAATGGGTGGACTTGATACTATATGGGTCATCGTCGATAGATTGACCAAGTCTGCACAATTCTTGCCTATCAAAGAAACTGGGAAGATGGAGAAGCTTACGAGAACATACATTTGGGAAATCGTACGACTGCATGGTGTTCCTATATTCATTATCTCCGATAGGGATAGTAGGGTCACTTCAAGGTTCTGGTAGTCATTACAAAGTTCCCTGAGGACGAGGCTAGACATGAGTACAACCTACCACCCACAGACCGAAGGACAAAGTGAGAGAACGATACAAACACTGGAAGATATGTTGAGAGCCTGTGTGATTGATTTTGGGAAGGCATGGGATACTCACTTACCCCTTGTTGAATTTTCCTGTAACAATAGTTATCACACAAGCATAAAAGCTGCTCCATTTGAAGCCCTCAATGGCCGAAAGTGCAGATCCCCCTTGTGCTGGGCTGAGGTGGGTGACACACAGTTAACTAAAGGACAGGTTCCTGACAGCACTCTCACAGGTCCGGAGATCATTTGGGAAACGACAAAGAAGATCGTTCAGATTCGTGAACGATTGAAAGCCTCTAGAGACCGACAGAAAAGCTACGCAGACAAGCGAAGGAAACCTCTGGAATTCCAGGTGGGAAACCGCGTTCTTTTGAAAGCCTCACCCTGGAAGGGATTGAGAAGCTTCGATAAGTGTGGGAAACTTAATCCAAGATACATAGGGCCTTTCGAGATTCTTGCCCGAATCGGCCTAGTAGCTTACAAACTCAATCTACCGTGCGAACTCAGTAACCTACATTCTACATTCCACGTCTCCAACTTGAAAAAGTGTCTGTCCGATGAGACTCTTGTTATCCCACTTGACGAAATCGAGATCAACGAGAGCCTCAACTTCGTGGAAGAACCTGGAGAGATCATGGACCGTGAGGTCAAGCGAACGAAGCAAAGCCGCATCCCGATAGTGAAGGTTCACTGGAACGCCAAGCGAGGACCAGAATTCACATGGGAGCACGAGGAGCAAATGAAATTGAAATATCCTCATCTATTCGCTTAGTTATTTGTAACTACTCATTTGCTTAAACTCTAATTTCGGGATGAAATTCCCTCTAACGAGGGGATGATGTGACAACCCAAAATTTTTATTCGTACAAACCCTACAGTCAAGCACTTAAATTAAAAGTTAAATACATTTCTGATAATGGTTAGCCGGTTTAAAATTCGTTTTGGGTGTTTTTAGTATTTATTATTCAAACCAACAAATGAACGGAAGTATCTTCCTGAGTCTTGGAGTAGCAAACCCATACTAAGCACCCTAATAAAGAGTTCACGGCCAAACTTTTGGAGTTTGGGCCGTAAACTCTTATGTGGCCGTGAACTCATTCCTTAGGCATGAGTTTACTCCCCATTTCTTTCATTCTCAACTTTCACTCTCAAGAACACTCACCATTCTCTCTCAACTAGCATCCCGTTCTTCACCTAATCTTCCGAAAACGTAAGTGTTTCTTGACATGATTTGTTGTTTGCTTGTTTACTATATTTATGTGTTGTGATATTATACATGACTTCCTCCGCCCCAGAACGTTTCCAGTGTTCTTGGTTTTGGGGTGTGACAGATTAAAGTTCGTTTTGGGTGTTTTAGTATTTATTCTTCAAACGAACGAACGAAAGGAGACCCACACTTAGCACCCTAATAAAGAGTTCACGACCAAAATTTTGGAGTTTGGGCCGTAAACTCTTATGTGGCTGAGAACTCATGCCTTAGGCATGAGTTTACTCCCCATTTCTTTCATTCTCAACTTCCACTCTCAAGAACAGTCACCATTCTCTCTCAAGTAGCATCCTTTTCTTCACCCGATCTTCCGAAAACGTAAGTCTTTCTTAACTTGATTTGTTGTTTGCTTGTTTACTATATTTCTGTGTTGTGATACTATACATGACGTCCTCCGCCCCTGAATGTTTCCACTGTTCTTGGTTTTGGGGTGTGACAGATTAAAGTTCGTTTTGGGTGTTTTTAGGATTTATTCTTCAAACGAACGAACGAAAGGAAGTATCTTCCCGAGTCTTGGAGTAGCAAACCCATACATAGCCCCCCTAATAAAGAGTTCACGGCCAAACTTTTGGAGTTTGGGCCGTAAACTCTTATGTGGCCATGAACTCATGCCTTAGGCATGAGTTTACTCCCCATTTCTTTCATTCTCAACTTTCACTCTCAAGAACACCCACCATTCTGTCTCAAGTATTAGGCATGAGTTTACTCCCCATTTCTTTCATTCTCAACTTTCACTCTCAAGAACACTCACCATCCTGTCTCAAGTAGCATCTCGTTCTTCACCCGATCTTCCGAAAACGTAAGTGTTTCTTGACTTGATTTGTTGTTTGCTTGTTTACTATATTTCTGTATTGTGATACTGTACATGACATCCTCCACCCCAGAACGTTTCCGCTGTTCTTGGTTTTGGGGTGTGACAGATTAAAGTTCGTTTTGGGTGTTTTTAGTATTTATTCTTCAAAGGAACGAATGAAAGGAAGTATCTTCTCGAGTCTTGGAGTAGCAAACCCATACTTAACACCGTAACAAAGAGTTCACGACCAAACTTTTGGAGTTTGGGCCGTAAACTCTTATGTGGCCGTGAACTCATGCCTTAGGCATGAGTTTACTCCCCATTTGTTTCATTCTCAACTTCCACTCTCAAGAACACTCACCATTCTCTCTCAAGTAGCATCCCGTTCTTCACCCGATCTTCCGTAAACGTAAGTGTTTCTTGACTTGATTTGTTGTTTACTTATTTACTATATTTCTATGGTGTGATATTGTACATGATGTCCTCCGACCCAGAACGTTTCCGCCGTTCTTTGTTTTGGGGTGTGACACGCAGTGTGGTGTTAACGTGAGTATGAGACTGTGGGATGACAAGACAGAGCGCTGCTAGTCAACGAGAGGGTGTTGTGATACTGCGGAGATCCGTAGTACTCTGTAACATCCAAAATTTCAAAACAATTAAAACTTTTCAAAATCACCCATTTTATTAACATTGTTACAAAAAGGTTTTCAATACATTATTTAACAGAGTAATTTCCCAGGTTCATATCATAAACCACCAACGCGAGGAACGGTACGATCACGCCTTTGCCTTGCCACAGACTCTTGAGAACCTGAAACATAAAACCACAACTGTAAGCCCGAAAGCTTAGTGAGATACCCCCAGAATACCAACCACATATACGCCTTTCCAGGCCCTGACCTTCCGGTCCATGTGTCTCAGGGGACTTCCGTCCCTGCTGGGTAAACCTTCCGGTCCTACCCACGCCGACCTTCCGGTCCATCACACAACATAATCGCCTTCCGGCCCATAACATATTGCCTTCCGGCCCATAACATATTGCCTTCCGGCCCATAACATATTGCCTTCCGGCCCATAAGCATAAAATGCATATATAACATAACAAATAATCATATAGCGGTTCAAAGACAACAATCGATCAACAGATCACATATCATAGCATTACTCTAAACAAGATACCGATCTAGTCGGTCACTAGCATAACATTACCCTACGAATCAGTCAACATACTAAATGCATACATACGCCTTTCCAGGCCATGACCTTCCGGTCCACATAGCAATGCCTTCCGGCCCATAACATGTAATGCCTTCCGGCCTATATCATAACAATGACAACTACCCGGATTTCCATCCGATAAACAGGGTCGGCCTTGGTGCCATAAACCCTAGCGATATAGTGAGGATAACTCACCTCGAAACTGCTGACTGAACAGATAGCTCAAGCTGCTCCGATCACTGATACGATCTCCACCTCTGGACAGCCACCAATGCACTGAACTCAAACAGTAAACAACAATTACCAAAATACCCCTGGAACCACTGGTCAATCCTTGGTCAAAGACAAGGTCAAGGTCAACCCCTGACTGACCCTACTCGCCGAGTCAACCCTATGACTCGTCGAGTCCCCATATTCAGAACTTCACTCAACCCGCGATCTAACTCGCCGAGTCACCCCAAGACTCGCCGAGTTCAACGACTCTGAGTCCACTCGCCCTTGACTCACCGATTCCTTAAGATTCCCTTTCTACACGTCGAGTATCCCCTTTTTACTCGACGAGTTCCTCCTGGAAGAATCGCGGGGCCACCCCGACTCAACTCGCGGAGTCTGAAGAACAACTCGACGAGTCCCAGTTAATCTTCAAGCTACTCGCCGAGTCTGTTCATCGACTCGGCGAGTCCATGCCATGCAACCGCTCAACTGCATCCTGGGATAGTTATGGTTCCGAAATACACAAGCATGGGACCTTCTGGACCTCTAAAGGTCCTAATACAGGGTTATATTCGTTCGGGTAACAAGGTAATAATCCATCTAATCACCAAATGGGTTCCATAAACCCTAGATCCATGCACACATCAATATAACAGAAATGATTCGAAATGTTACCTGAATAACGCACTCTCTGTGTCCCCAAACCTCAGAACTCGAATCCCTTGCTGTTCCTTTAGTCAAGACTCTTCTCCTCCTTGCACCACAATCTCTTCAAGTCACCAATGGCCTTCAATCTTGCTCTAGATGCCCACAGCCGCTTAGGGTTCTTCTCAATCGACTAAAAAACGAACAACGACGGCATATAATGCGTTATATACGACCCAAACCTGAACGGTTAGCATTTTCGCTAAACAGCGTAGACTCGCCGAGTCCATATCTGGACTCGTCGAGTCCAGTCGCGAACCCGCGACCCGGTCTGCGATCCTACTCGGCGAGTCTAGGCTCCAACTCGCCGAGTCCCCTCTTAAAACACCCCAAAATCATAATTATATCTATATTTGGAATTCCGGGCTGTTACAACTCTCCCCCACTAGAACTAGACTTCGCCCTCGAAGTCTCACTGTGAAAATAGCCCCGGATGCTGCTCCCATCTCTCACGTTCCAGTTCACAGTTCATTTCCGATCCCCTCCGGTGTTGCCACTGAACCAATACCAGAGGTACCTCCTTGTTCCTCAGAACCTTGATCTTCCGATCCCTGATGGCCACTGGTCTCTCAACATAATTCAGGCTCGCATCCACCTGAATATCCTCTAATGGAACCACTGCCGACTCATCGGCTACGCACTTCCTCAATTGCGACACATGAACAGTGTCGTGGATCTGTCCCAACTCCGCTGGCAACTCCAATCGATAGGTTACCCGGCCTATCCTTGCAATCACCCGAAATGGCCCAACGTACCGGGGCCCCAACTTGCCTTTCTTCCTGAAGCAAATCACTCCTTTCCAAGAAGAGGCCTTCAGGAGTACGAGGTTGCCGACCTGAAACTCAAGCTCGGACCGGCGTCTGGCTGCATAACTTTCCCTGTCGGCTCTGGGCGGTCAGTAACCTCTGTCTCATCCGCTGAATCTGCTCTGTCGACTGAAGCCCGGTCTCTGTACTACACATCACTCTCTGTAACCGAAAATTACCCAAGATGCAACTCTGCTCTAAATCTCAACGATCACTCGACCCATAAGGGTTAGGAAACCATGAACCACCGGATCCCCGATCCAAAGCCCACCTTGTCCATACCGGACCGACTGAGAGATCCATTCTCACTCTCAGAGCAACTCTCACAAGTTCCCCTCTTGCCATCACATACACATACTGAACTAGTCCCAACACTCGCAGGTTGAAAGACCCGATATACTGATGGTATCCTCGAACATCTCCCAAGATGAACCACTACATCCACTCTACACTCTGATCAAAATCACACTGAGAATTTAAGATTCTCTCTTTCCCTGCATCCCTTCTGAGCCTCAACAGACATCCCAAACCGGATGGGTTACTACTTCGCTGCCGCGAACACGATGCTCGAAGGCATACTCGAAATACTCTAACCATAACTCTGTTCTGCAGCTTTCATTCTCGTGAACTTGCACTCCCTTCGGAGTTACACACCTTTCTCTTTTCCTTCCAAGGGACCCTCTTGGCCATAATGTCACTCCAACCGGTGCTGCGGTGCTTGCCCCAAGCGACACCACCCTTTATGCGTAACCGCTATTCTCATACTCTGGTTCCCATTGCAGGGGCTCTCAATCCCATGCACTCTCTCCACTCATCAAAATCACTGCCTCAGCTAACAAGATCACTAACCCGGGGCCAGACCTTCCAATGCGATCACACTGCAACATACACGATCCGCAATCTCAAACTGATCCAGCAATACCAATAGAGTCTCCAGCATGACTGGACCGACTCTCATAACACATACTAGCCACTCGAGGCTATATCTTTGTGGGTCCGTACACCCAACTCTGCGAACCCTCAGGTTCTAACTCTGGGAACCTTCCGGTTCCAACTCTAGAAACATGCACAACATAAATCCCGTGGGATTAACGCAGTACAACCCATCACGTACATCAAGCATACAAATACTCTGATCGCATAACCCCGGTTACTTACTCAAACTTGATCCCGGCCTGCTCCCGGGCCTCCACATTCAAATGCCCTAGGTCTGTATCCCGCCCCGCGTACTCGACAATCGCTCTTGTCAGCCTATACTCTGCGCTGACAAACACTGCTGAATCCCAACAGCTAAGCACCCTCACATACTCATCGATCTCCCGAAGAATTCTTCAATTCTCCCCCCACTAAAGCACTGACTAACTGCCACCGATCGTCATTAACGACCTTCCAGAACAACCCCGCACAGAGAGAACACTTACACACTGACTGCTTCCCTCAAGCATAAGCAACCCTCAGCAAAACACATCTCCTCCCTGATCAATCCGCTCAAAAGAATCGGGTCTTTCAATTATCCACTCCACGACTGCAGATGCTACCCGACATTCAACCCAGTGCCGCATCTCTGCTATCAACCCTCACGAACAATAACCAACGGAATTCCCAAACAATAACCCGTAACCAAACCCACAACCTGCCAAAGGATGAATACCGCATCGAAAACCGCACAAGGCTACCGGCACCAAAACACCAAACTATAACCATACCCAACCATCCGGGAACAACGAATGCCAAAGCGAAAACCTGAAGCACCAATCCATAACCATGCCAAACCCGCGAAACAACGAATACCGCATCGAAATCCATACAAGATACCAGCACAAACAATACGCCAAATCAATGCAAGACAATTAAGATATCATGAAAGCATCAAACCCGCCGCTGCCTCCGGCACTGCTCCGTCTCCCTCTGCCGCGAGCCGATAAGCACGACCCTGAGCCCTTGGAGCTCTGCTCCATCCTATCCTCCTCCTAAACTCCTCAAGGTGGCCGGTGCTAGAGCCTGCACCGGTCCTGCAGAAAGCTGTGGACAGTTGACCCTCAAATGTCCAACCTGCCGACACTGATAACAAATCCTCAAATCCCGAATTAGCACTGACTGCCGACAATCCCGTGCATAGTGCCCCTCCTTTCCGCACTTGCGGCATGCACCACCGGACCAGCAAGCTCCGGTGTAACCCCTCCTACACTTCCCACAAGTGTGGCCGCTCCGATCCCCCATTCTAACATCAACGGTACTGGACCGTTTCGGCGCTGGCTGCGACTGCATCGGAGCCTGCCTCAGCTCACGCAACTGCAACTCAACCTCTAACTCACGCCGCATGGAGGCCTCCTGCAACACCAACAAGGTCTCACACCTCTGCGCAGACACGAACTGTCTGATACCCCCTTGAGCATACTCAGATATCGGGGCATCTGAGCCTGCTCCGAAGAGAACTCAGGGCAAAACATCGCCCTCTCAATAAACATCCTGGTGATCTCAGTCACCGACTCCAAATCCTGCTTCAGCTCAAAGAACTCCCGAGCCAATCTCTCCTTTTCATCCCGCGGAACATAGCGAGTACTGAACATCTCTCTGAACCGATCCCCTGAAACCGCAGCCCCCTGCGCATCGAAATATGACCCCGTGGTCAATCTCCACCAATCCTTCGCTCCTAGCCTCAACAGGTTCAGAGCACATCTCACCCTCGGATCAGCAGGGCATAAACTCGTGGAGAAATACCCCTCCACGTCTGATAACCATCTCATAGCAACAATCGGGTCCTGAACCCTATCGAATGTGGGAGGCTTCGTATAATAGAAGTCCCGATACTGAAAACCCCGACTAGCTCCTCTCTTTGCTGTTGTTACAGCCGCCGTAGCCGCCGCGGCAACCATCTCTGCGAGAGCCGCATATCGCTCATCGAAATACTCAATCATGGCGGTCTTCATCGACCCAAACAACTTCGGCAACTCAGCCCGGAACAATGCAGCAACCCCATCACGCAGGATCTCACGAATCCTCGCATCCCGCTCGCTCGTGCTCGTCCGATCGATAACCTTCGACGGCACCGATCCACCCGGAACTCGCTCTCCAGCTCCCGATCCTGATCCGGATCAGCTATCATCATGCCTCGAGATCTCCATAATGAAGACACCCTACCAATCTCAAACACTTCCCAAAATCCTGGGATCCAACTCTCGCAACCCTACCCTAGAGACCATGGTTTCCCTGATACGCGTATGGGTCCTGTGCTTTCAGTAGTACGGGCCCATACTACCTTCCACACCTACCCATATTTGTATGAAGTACTACCACAATACCCTAGGGAACATGCATAACAACTATCAACCCTCACCACTAGAGGAACACTGAGAATATCCCATAGGGGACCCTAGGCTACAGGCATCACATATCAGGCAACATTATCATGAATTCCTGAAGATCCCTAGCCTAACTCTAGCATGCTATTCTATCAAGCTCAAATAAACAAATATCATGTATGGTATCTTGGGGTTACTTCTTGGCTCCGGCTGATCGTACCTCCGCGTCCTCCTTTTACCAAATTTGAAAACCATTTTAATTTCTCATTTTAATTTCTCTTTTTAAAATCCTCCTCGATTTGAGACTGGAGTCACACGAATGTCTCCCCAATTCACTCAAACCAAGGCTCTGATACCAAATTTTAACATCCAAAATTTCAAAACAATTAAAACTTTTCAAAATCACCCATTTTATTAACATTGTTACAAAAAGGTTTTCAATACATTATTTAACAGAGTAATTTCCCAGGTTCATAACATAAACCACCAACGCGAGGAACGGTACGATCACGCCTTTGCCTTGCCACAGACTCTTGAGAACCTGAAACATAAAACCACAACTGTAAGCCCGAAAGCTTAGTGAGATACCCCCAGAATACCAACCACATATACGCCTTTCCAGGCCCTGACCTTCCGGTCCATGTGTCTTAGGGGACTTTCGTCCCTGCTGGGTAAACCTTCCGGTCCTACCCACGCCGACCTTCCGGTCCATCACACAACATAATCGCCTTCCGGCCCATAACATATTGCCTTCCGGCCCATAACATATTGCCTTCCGGCCCATAAGCATAAAATGCATATATAACATAACAAATAATCATATAGCAGTTCAAAGACAACAATCGATCAACAGATCACATATCATAGCATTACTCTAAACAAGATACCGATCTAGTCGGTCACTAGCATAACATTACCCTACGAATCAGTCAACATACTAAATGCATACATACGCCTTTCCAGGCCATGACCTTCCGGTCCACATAGCAATGCCTTCCGGCCCATAACATGTAATGCCTTCCGGCCTATATCATAACAATGACAACTACCCGGATTTCCATCCGATAAACAGGGTCGGCCTTGGTGCCATAAACCCTAGCGATATAGTGAGGATAACTCACCTCGAAACTGCTGACTGAACAGATAGCTCAAGCTGCTCCGATCACTGATACGATCTCCACCTCTGGACAGCCACCAATGCACTGAACTCAAACAGTAAACAACAATTACCAAAATACCCCTGGAACCACTCGTCAATCCTTGGTCAAAGACAAGGTCAAGGTCAACCCCTGACTGACCCTACTCGCCGAGTCAACCCTATGACTCGCCGAGTCCCCATATTCAGAACTTCACTCAACCCGCGATCTAACTCGCCGAGTCACCCCAAGACTCGCCGAGTTCAACGACTCTGAGTCCACTCGCCCTTGACTCACCGATTCCTTAAGATTCCCTTTCTACACGTCGAGTATCCCCTTTTTACTCGTCGAGTTCCTCCTAGAAGAATCGCGGGGCCACCCCGACTCAACTCGCGGAGTCTGAAGAACAACTCGACGAGTCCCAGTTAATCTTCAAGCTACTCGCCGAGTCTGTTCATCGACTCGGCGAGTCCATGCCATGCAACCGCTCAACTGCATCCTGGGATAGTTATGGTTCCGAAATACACAAGCATGGGACCTTCTGGACCTCTAAAGGTCCTAATACAGGGTTATATTCGTTCGGGTAACAAGCTAATAATCCATCTAATCACCAAATGGGTTCCATAAACCCTAGATCCATGCACACATCAATATAACAGAAATGATTCGAAATGTTACCTGAATAACGCACTCTCTGTGTCCCAAAACCTCAGAACTCGAATCCCTTGTAGTTCCTTTAGTCAAGACTCTTCTCCTCCTTGCACCACAATCTCTTCAAGTCACCAATGGCCTTCAATCTTGCTCTAGATGCCCACAGCCGCTTAGGGTTCTTCTAAATCAACTAAAAAACGAACAATGACCGCATATAATGCATTATATACGACGCAAACTTGAACGGTTAGGGTTTTCGCTAAACAGCGTAGACTCGCCGAGTCCAGTCGCGAACCCGGTCTGCGATCCTACTCGGCGAGTCTAGGCTCCAACTCGCCGAGTCCCCTCTTAAAACACCCCAAAATCATAATTATATCAATATTTGGAATTTCGGGCTGTTACATACTCACTAGTCAGCGAGAGGGTGTTGTGATACTACGGGGAGTCGTAGTATTCACTAGTCAGCGAGAGGGTGTTGTGATACTGCGGGGAGCCATAGTACTCACTAGTCATCAAGAGGGTATCGTGGTACTACCAGAAGCTGTATTATTCCCAAGTCAGAGTATGACGCAGAGGAGTGTTAGGCTTGGGTACCCTTATTATTGAGTTTTGGGGGACCTGGTGGTCAGACCAGAAGCGAGACTGTGGTCTCCTTAATAATCAGGGATCGTTATATACTGAGTTAAGGTGTGGTTATCACAATCAGAAGCAATTAGGGAAGTGACGTACGCATGGGTTGCGGGTCATGAGTCATGGGTTGAGTGGTTCATAAGGACAAGTGGTTCTAATTCTGGGTCGGACTAGACTCTTGAGTTTGAGTTTGGCTCTAGTGGTGCCTTGAGTAGGCAAGATGAGATTCTATATTCTGAGATGGGTCCCATGTTGAGAGGTATTTTTATTCAGCAGATGTCTTATACTTGTGTAGGCCAACACTCAGGTATGGGAGGTACCGCGAGGTGCATGTATCTAGGGAGTGGTGTTCGACAGAGGTCAAGGGTGAAACGATTTAGTGGGTTTGTGGTATTCGTTGGGGTAAAGAGAGCTTTGTGACTTGTGTTTCACTAGGCCGAGATTGTTGTTGTGAGAAGGAAGTCAGTGAGACATTTCAGGGCATGTTATGGGTGACCTTTGGAGGTTCAATTGTGGAGTAAGGAGTTGACTTAGTGCTAGTATTGAAACGGGATATGAGAAATGAAGTTGGGGTTTTCGAATGTGATGTCTGAGGACACTTCTGAGCAAGTATGGTTTTTCCCTTGTGTCTGAAGGCAGAGTGTTAAGGACTCTATGTCGGATGGGTTCTGATAGCGGTTTAGTGGATGAGCCCTAGTGAGGTGTGGACCCTTCCGTTTCTTGGGGCGTGATTCAGATCTTTTAGCATGTTGGTATGAGTGAGTGGTATCCGATCATTGGATTCCGTCTTGTGAGAATCAGAGGATCAGTGGGTTATCAGGGTTGACATTCGAGGAGCGAATATCATGGTGATTGCTTGAGTAGGTGGTCTAGCGGCGAGTTAGGCCATTAGAGTTTTCAGATATTGGGAAAGAGTGTTTTAGCGGAAGAAGAGTTGGTTTAGTTTTGGGACTTGGGAGTTTCTTTGTGGTTTCAGGTGTCCATTGAGAAATTTATTAGTGTGTTATGAGATCCTTCCGGTGGTGTCTTTCATGATGATCAACTTTGTGTGGTTACGGAGTGATTTCAAGGGCGAAATCTAATTCACATGGGGGAGAATTGTAACATCCGGATTTTTAGAGGTATATTTGTGTGGGTTAATCTTGTGATTAATGGAGAGACTCGACAAGTTGAGGGTCCAACTCTCCGAGTCGAGTCGGGTTCTCCTGTGGATTTAATAAGTGGACTCAACGAGTCCGAGGAGAGGGACTCGCCGAGTAAGCGCTGGGGAGAGAAACCCTAATCTCCGGGGTTTGGGACCGATTTAAAGGCACTTATAGCCTCCTTGCCCCTTCCCAACAGTGTCTTCGTCCCTTTAGAGAAACCCTAGACTTATTTATGAGCTAGAGAGGAAAGAGGCTTCTTGGAGGTCATTTCTTTGAGAAAAAGATCAAGGGAGTTGCAAGGATCTCATAGGAGAGTTGGTGGATCAGTCTCATCTTCATTTCAAGCTTCAGATCTGGTACAACTCTTGCCTCCATTGTGTTTGAGTAGATTTTCTTAGTTGTAATGTTGGGCTTTCATCCATATTGATGGGGTTTTGGGTGCATCGAAACCCTTTTTGGAGTCAACTGTAGGCAGCCTTGAGTGAGTAACCTTAGTGCTTTGAAGCTATGGAGCTTCAATAGAGTAAAAATGGTGTATAGAGCAAAATACACCATGCATGAGCCTCAAGTTCAGACCTTTGCATGACTTTTGGGTAAAAGGAGGTTAGATCTATGAGTTTGGGTTGCAGATCTGACCTCGAATGGCTGAATGAGAAATCTGTCGGAGCCAACTCGCCGAGTCCATGGGTGACTCGACAAGTCGTAGCGGGTTTGACCGAGTAGTCTTGACCCAGTGTTGGGTCGCTGAGTTGGGAGTCAACTCGACGAGCTGAGTGAGTCCAAGGTAGAGTTCACTTGATACGAGGGGACTCGACGGGTCGCATGGGTGCACTCGATGAGTAGGGTCAAATGTGGACTGTTGACTTGAGCTTGACTTCTATTGAATTTGGGGTTTTGGTCAACATAAGTAATAGAGGCCTTGGAAGGGTAAAATTGTCTTTTACCCAACTTAGAGAGTTAGAAAAGAGAAGGAACCGCCTTCGATTATCTAAGTCGTCAAAAAGAGTTATTATAATAGATATTCATCCTATGTGTTAGGCGATGGCGAGTTCAAGATTCAAGTGTGAGGATAGTTGCTTTCTGCTTTCCAGGTGAATCTTCTCACTCTACTTTACCTAGAGTGGTAATTAGAGTTATATTATAGAGTATTTTGTATGTTATTTATGTGATTGTGATACAC
The DNA here is from genome assembly GCF_002870075.4 of Lactuca sativa. Taxonomy (NCBI): domain Eukaryota; kingdom Viridiplantae; phylum Streptophyta; class Magnoliopsida; order Asterales; family Asteraceae; genus Lactuca; species Lactuca sativa. Next base: position 296,876,319 of record NC_056625.2, on the reverse strand, counting down.
TGCATTATTTCTCTGTGATTCATGTCGTGTATGTTCCAGAGTTTACAGAGTTAGAACCGGAAGGTTCACAGAGTTAGGACCAGAGGGTCCATAGAGTTAGGATCGGAGGGTCCACAGAGTTATAGCCTCGAGTGGCTAATATGTCTTATATGTGGTATTTTGGGGAACTCACTAAGCTTCGTGCTTACCGTTTTATGTGTTATGTGTTTCATGTTTTCCTCTCAGAATCACGGGACGGCACCGGCTTGATTGTACACCAGAGAAAGTGTTATGAGGATCCTGGATTATTAATGGACTTGTGATTTGTAATTGAATAAAAGAGATTTTTATACGATATGTTATGAAGAATATGCATTTTAAAAATGAAAAATTGTTTAAAATTTTCACGTTGTTACAATGTCTCAGCGGGACACTCCAGTCGCGTAGCTCGTTGGAACCTCCAGTCTGGTCTAGATCGTTGGACCCTCCGATCCGGTCTAAATCGTTGGACCCTCTAGTCCGGTCGGATCGAGGACCCTCTGGCCTTATGAGTCATTGGACCCTCTGGTCCGGTCTGATTGAGGACACTCTGGCCTTATCAGTCGTTGGACCCTCTGGTCCAGTCTATATAACACATATCGTAGATATAACACAATGTACATAAATCTCAAATATACACATACACATAAGACCCTCCGGTCTGCACATAGATACCACTCTAGGTAATGTATAGTGAGAAGACTCACCTTGGGTAATTTCGAAAAGTCTTGAACTCGAAATACTGATATAGCCTTCGCCTAATCACATAAAGTAATTTACCTCTAATTAACAATGATTCTCAAAGCCTAGACTAATCCCTTCCTATAATCTCTCAGAAGGGAAAATACCATTTTACCCCTCCAATGGTCCAAATGTCCAATTGTTGACCAAACCCTAAAAGTCAACGAAATTCAACTGTAGGGAGGTACGCTGCGCGTACCAATTCTGTACGTGGGGCGTACTCCGCGGTCATCCAGAATCGAGGAACTCGACCCCCTACACGATGCATACTGGGATTACGTCCAACGTAAGTACTAGTTTCATACTTTCATGATTTTTGGTCTGAATCGATTAAGACGCAAGCTCATATTCCAGATCTAGTCCTTCTAATGTTTCTTAACCCATAAAGTCGAAGCCTTTAAGCCTTTGCATGGCTGTAAAGGTCACCAATCACTCCAAACTCTTATCCTCTTTCGTCATTAAGCCCTTATCCCTCGCATGACTCAATATTAACGATCAAGATTGGATTTTTATGGATCTACAACACATTTTATTCTGAAATGTGGCAGATCAAGGCTTATGGAGACCATTAACTCATAAATTTTCCATCTTTGGGAAAAAAACCCTAAAAAGGGTCCATAATGCACAAATCCAAAAAGGTTAACATAGCTTTGAGCTTTTTTCCTCCAAATGATGCTCCAACCTCTATAAAGCTCAGATCCAAGTCTTGCGCTCCAACTCTAGCTTCTACAATGGCCCTTCTTCTCTTCAAAATCTCACAAGAACACTTTCTCAAGCTCAAACACACACAAACAAGCCCTAAAACGAGGGTTGGCTCTTTTAGGGTTTTACTCTCTAAAAATGGTGGCTGGGATGGAGGCCATAATGTGTCTTTTATAGTGCTCATGCTTCATTTAGTGTTTTGAATCTGAGCTCATTACGCCCAACGTACTCTTTAGTATGCCCATCGTACCCACTTGTCACCGTTTTCTAATTTGGGATAATTCTGACAACTTGGAAAAGAAGAAGGAGTAAAGAGATATACCTAACTTTCAGGATGTTACAATTCTCCCACAACAGGATCAGACTTCGCCCTCGAAGTCTCATATCGTACATAACTCTGGACACTGCTCACGCATCTCCATCTCCGGCTCCCAAGTCAGCTCGGACCATCTCCGATGATGCCACTGGACCTAAACCAAAGGCAGCTCCTTGTTCCTCAGAACCTTGATCTTCCTATCCAGTATCGCGATCGGCCTCTCGATGTAATTCAGGCTTGCATCCACCTGAATATCCTTCAATGGTACAAGTACCGCCTCATCGGCCACACACCTCCCCAACTAGGATACATGGAAGGTGTTACAAATCTGACTCAAATCCTCAGGTATCTCCAAACGGTATGCTACCTTGCCCACCCTAGCGGTCACCCTAAGAGGACCAATGTATCGGGGCCCCAGCTTGCCCCTCTTCCTGAATCGGATCACCCCTTTCCAAGGAGATACCTTCAGGAGTACATGGTTTCCAACTTGGAACTCAAGCTCGGATCGTCGCCTATCCGCATAACTCTTCTGGTGACTCTGGGCTGTCAGTAAATCGGTCTAACCTGCTGAATCTGTTCCATCATCTTAAGCACTATCTCAATGCTACCCATCACTCATTTCCCTACCTCTCCCCAACAGATGGGGGTCCGAAACCTCCTCCCATATAAAATCTCAAAGGGCAGCATACCAATACCCAAATGGTGGTTGTTGTTGTAAGAAAACTCAGCCAAGGGTAGGTATGTGTCCCAACTTCTACCGAAGTCGATAACACATGCTCGAAGCATGTCCTCAAGCATCTGTATCGTCCACTCACTATGCCCATCTGTCTGTGGGTGATAAGCGGTACTGAAGTGCAATCTCGTACCCAACTCCTCATGAAACTTCTTCAAGAATCTGGAAGTGAAACGTACATCTCGGTCCGACACGATTGAGATTGGCACCCCATGTCGCGACACCACCTCCCTCACACATATCTATGCCAGCCTCTCAACAGAAGAGCTCTCACTAATAGCAAGGAAGTGAGCCCTCTTCGTCAGTCGATCGACAATCACCCAAATTGCATCAACACCCCTCGTGGTCCTCGGCAATTTGGTAATGAAATCCATAGAAATATGTTCCCACTTCCACTGGGGAACCTCTAGTGGCTACAACATGCCATGTGGATGCTAGTGCTTGGCCTAAACCCCGCGACAGGTCAAGCACCTCTCTACTACCCACACAACATCCCTCTTCATACAAGGCCACTAGTAGTCTCTCTTCAGGTCCAAATACATCTTAATGGCCCCGAGATGGATTGAGAATCTTGATCTGTGCGCTTCCTCCATCAATATGCTACGTGCCCCGCCCATAAACGACACCCAAATCCAACTGTGAAAGGTCAAAAGCCCTCGACTATCAGTAACAAACTAGGATACCTGCCCAATCACCCGCTCTCTCTTGTGGTTCTCCGGTCTCACAGCCTCTGACTGGGCCTCTCGAATGGTATCCAATACCGGAGTCATCACTGTCATCCTCATACATTTATCTCGTATCGGGGCACTCTCTGCCCGGCGGCTCAGGGCATCGACTACAACGTTAGCCTTGCCCGGGTGGTATAGGATCTCACAGTCATAATCCTTTACCACATCCAACCATCTCATCTGGCGCATGTTCACGTTGGGCTGAGCCATCAGATACTTCAAACCCTTGTGGTCCGTGTATATGGTACACCGAACCCCATACAAATAATGGCGCCATATCTTGAGGGCGAACACTACTGCCCCCAACTCGTGGGTGGGATACCTCGTCTCATGAGGCTTCAACTGCCTCGATGCATATGCTATCACATGCCATCTCTGCATAAGCACCACACCCAACCCTGATATAGACGCATCACAGTAAACCACAAAATCCTCCATTCCCTCCATAAGGGCTAACATCGGCGCTTCGCATAATCTCTAGCGAAGCGTCTCAAACGAGGTCTGCTGCTCTGCACCCCAAGTAAAAGCATTACCCTTCCGAGTCAATCTGCTAAGGGGAACGACAATCTTGGAGAAAACCCTGATAAATCTCCGATAATAGCCGGTCAACCCTAGAAAACTCCTAATCTCGGTGGGGGATCTCGGCACCTCCCAACTCGTCACAACCTCAATCTTGGCCAGATCGACCAATATCCCATTCTGATTAACGATATGTCCCAGGAACTGGACCTCTCGTAACCTGAAATCACACTTGGAGAATTTGGCATAAAGCCTCTACGATCTCAATACTCCAAGAATCTCCCTCAGATGCTCCTCATGTTGCTCTCTGGATCTCGAATACGCTAGAATAACATCAATGAAAACGATCACCGATGGATCCAACATTGGCTTGCATACTCGGTTCATGAGATCCATGAACGTTGTTGGTGCATTGGTAAGCCCCACAACGAGTCCTAAACGCCGTCTTCAAGATATCCTCATCTTGCACCCTCATCTGGTGATATCCAGACCTAAATTCCATCTTGGAGAACCAAGAAGATCCCTGCAACTGATCAAACAGATTGTCGATCCTCGGTAGTGGATAACTGTTCTTGACCGTCAACTTGCTCAACTCCCAGTAATCAATGCACATCTGTGAACCATCCTTTTTCTTGAGAAAAAGGATCGACGCTCCCCACGACGAGCTACTTGGTCGGATGAATCCCTTCCCGAACAGCTCCTGAAGCTGTGAGGATAACTCCTGCATCTCCGGTGGCTTAAGGCGATAGGGTGCCTTGGCAATAGGCGCTGCCCCCGGAACCAAGTCGATTCAAAACTCCACCTGCCTCTCGGGAGGCACATCCGACAACTCCTCGGGGAAAACATCCAGAAACTCTCGTATTATTGGAACCTCACCGATAGAACTCGGCCTCTCTGCAGCAACTCGTGTATCCTTCACATAGGCTACAAACCCTCTACAGCCCTGCTGTAGACTCTGTCTCGATCTGGTAGCTGAGCAAAAGCTGACCCAGATCGGTTACCCTCGCCATACACCGTAATTACTACCCTACTAGGGTCTCGTGTGATTACTAACTGATGCTCGCAGTCGATAACATCTCCAAATCGGCTCAACCAGTCCATGCCCATTATGACACAGACATCCCCCATCGTAATCGATACCAGATCTATTGGGAACTCAACACCGAAAATCTCGAGCACACATCCTCAAATCACATCAGTAGCAAACACCGCTCTGTAACAGCCCGGAATTTCAGGTATTACTTTAAATTAATTTGGGGAATATTTAGGGGGGGACTCGGCGAGTTGATGCCTGACTCGCCGAGTAGGACCACGGTCTTGGTCACAGATTCGCGACCGGACTCGACGAGTCCATTAGGGACTCGGCGAGTCGACGCTGTTCAAGCTGAAACCCTAGCCGTTTCAATTCTGGATCGTATATAATGTCTTTAGGGCCGTCATGTCTCGTCTTTTGGCCGATTGAAGATAACCTAAACGGCTGTGGGCATCTGGAGCAAGGGTGAAGGCTAGTGGAAGCTTAAAGAGGTTGTTAGGCAAGGAGAGGCAAGGTGGTGATCAAAGGAGGATCAAGGGGTTGAGCTCTGAAGGTTGGGGACGCAGGGATCACGTTTTCCAGGTAATCCTCGGATCATTTCTGTAGTTTTGGTGTTGTACACGAATCTAGGGTTTAGGAAACCCATTTAAGGATTTGATAGATTATAGAGTTGTTGCAAGTGTTTAAATCCCAGTAATAGTATGTGTAAAGGTCCAGGAAGTCCCATATCTATATATTACGGAATCATGCGAATTACAGGAGGCAGTTGATTGACTGCATGGCGAGGACTCGCCGAGTCCAATGATCAGACTCGGCGAGTAGCTTGAAGATTCACTAGGACTCGCCGAGTTGTTCTTCAGACTCGGCGAGTAGCTTGAAGACTTACTGGAACTCGTCGAGTCGTTCTTCAGACTCGGCGAGTGGTGTCAGGATGTCTATACTCGTCGAGTTACCCTTTCTACTCGACGAGTCCGGTCAAGATTGACCGTTGACCTGTATATATCTTAGAGGGGTCAATTGTCTTGTTTGATAAGATCATTAACTAGGGCTGTGGTATTATAGGGAACCTGCGGACTAGCGGATTGTGTGCGAGTAGCTCGAGGAGGTTATAGCCTGCGTACTACGAGGTGAGTCTTCTCACTATACTTCACCCGGAAGGGTTTGACTGTTAGACCGGAAGGTCGTGTGTGTTATATTCATGCTATGTCTAGAGAGGTAGATGCTTTATATGTGATATGTGCTTATATGCGATATATGTTATGTGGATCGAAAGATCCGGGCCGGAAGGCAATGTTATGTGGATCGAAAGATCCGGGCCGGAAGGCAATGTTATGTGGATCGAAAGATCCGGGCTGGAAGGCAATGTTATGTGGATCGAAAGATCCGGGCCGGAAGGCAATGTTATGTGGATCGAAAGATCCGGGCCGGAAGGCAATTTTATGTGGATATGTGGATCGAAAGATCCGGGCCGGAAGGCAATGTTATGTGGACCGAAAGGTCCGGGCCGGAAGGCGTATGTGGGTAAGTCGTATACTGGGGAACTCACTAAGCATTTATGCTTACCAGTTGTGTTTATGTTTTTCAGGTACTAGTGATGACCGTGGAAAGGCGCCGGCGTGACACGTACACACTGCCACTGTTGAAGATCCTGGAGATTTATTATTTATATTTTGAAATAAACTTGGAATAAACCCTTTTGTCGAATATTGATGTTTTAATTTTTAATGAAAAAAATTTATTTGAAAATTTGAGCTGTTACAATTGGTATCAGAGCCTTGGTTTGAGGGATTCGGGGGTACTTTTGGGTGCAACTGAACTCAGACCGGGGATTTGAGGAAAAACTTTTTCTTAAAAATGATAAGGACGTAACATTTTTTTCAAAGGGCAAGGCGGTAAAGACAAGGATGGAACAGTGTGTACGAGCAGCCAGCGTCCGAACGGTAAAGATCCCCAGAATACCTTACGATGTTATGTTATGCACTGAATTATGAATTGTTATGCATGCTAGAAGACTAGGTATACATGATAGGAATAGAATTGCCTGTTTTGTGATGCCTTAGTCTAGGGAGATTGCTTATATGAGATATTTGGTAGCGTGCAAGTAAATAGTGCATACTAGAAGTAGAGTACTCGTTATTCGGGATTTGGGGAGGAAGATTTGGGACGAATACTGATACGGTGTGGTCGGTAGTATTGGGCCCGTACTATCGAAGGCACCGGATCAGTGGAAGACTCAAATAAGAATCCCTGGAAATCGGAGACTGGGTAGGGCGCGTATCGAGTACAATTGTACTTGGTGGAGTCTCTGATGATTTTATGTTGTATTTCAGAGACATCATGGTTATCACACGCAATGGGGCGAGTTCGAGCGGTGCGAGTGACGAGGAGATTCGCCAGATTATTCAGGAAGAGGTAGCTGCGGCGGTCCGGGCTGAGATCCCGGAGATGTTTGGGTCTATTAAGACCACGTTGATGGAGGAGTTTGAGGAGCGGTGCGCCGCAATTACTGAAACTGCAGTTGCTGCCGCTACCGCAGCGGTGGCTGCTGCCAGGCCGCAAGGGGGTGATTCGTTACTATTCAGGGAATTCAGCAACACGAAACCCCCTGAATTTGATGGGACGCAGGATCCGATTGCAGCTATGAGGTGGATCGCCAACATCGAGGGGTGTTTCTATACTTGCTCATGCCCGGAGCACTTGAGGGTACGGTTCGCCTTGAACCAGCTCCGTCTGGGAGCGAAGGATTGGTGGAAGTTCGTGACAGCGAACTTCACTCAGGCAGAGATTTCGGCGGTGACATGGGAGAGGTTTACAGAGATGTTCAGGGATGAGTACGTTCCCCCGGTAGAGAGGGAGCGATTGATTCAGGAGTTCTTGACCCTTAAGCAGGGTACTGATTCCGTGGCAGTGATCACACGGAAGTTTCATGAGAGGGCAATGTTCTGCCCCGAGCTGGTATCTACGGAGCAGTCGCGAATGAGCCGCTATTTGGGTGTTTTGAAGAGGGAGATTCGGGAGTTTGTGTCAAACTCCACCTATCGTACTTTCACTGAGCTTCAGGCGAACGCCAGGAAGCGCGAGATTGAGTTGGAGACTCAAGCGAGCGAGGAGGCTGAGTCTCGGCAGGTGGATCGACGGCCGGCCCAGTCTCAGCCGACAGCCAAGCGGACTAAGTTCGCTGATTCGAGGATGGGAGGTTCGAAGGGTCGCACTTGCGCGAAGTGCGGCAAGAGTCACGAGGGGGCGTGTCGAGCTAGTGGTTGCTACAAGTGTGGCAAGGACGGACATATTGCCAGGGATTGCCCTAAGGGGTTTATGGTTTGCTTTCACTGCAACCAGACAGGCCATCGGAAGGCCGAGTGCCCGCAACTTCGTCAGGGAGCTACACCTACTACCCGGACTACTGAGACCCGACCGGCGAAGTTCGAGGCCCCGAGGGCTCGCGGGAGAGCCTTTCAGCTGACTGCGGAGGAGGTCCGCGCTGCGCCCGATGTTGTGGAAGGTATGTTATCTTTCATGTATTTAATTAAAGGTCGAAATGTTATGCTTATGTTAATATATGTGTAGGTACTTTCCTTGTGAACTCTATGCCTGCTCTAGTATTATTTGATTCGGGTGCGAGTAGATCGTTTGTATCGTTAGCTTTTAGTCAGCACATCGGCATTAGTCGTGAGCCGTTAAGTCGGCCTTTGAGCGTTTCCATTGCGGCTGAGAGGGTGATTTGTGCTACGGAGGTTTTTCGGGGATGTGTGCTAGAGATCTTCGGGGTCGCATTTCCGATTGACCTAATTCCTATCGCGATGGGTGATGTCTGTGTCATTGTAGGCATGGACTGGTTGAGCCGATTCAGCGCTGTCATCGACTGCGAGCGTTAGTTGGTGACTATACGAGACCCTAGTGGGGGAGTTCTTACGGTGTACGGCGAGGGTACCCGTTCGAGATCAGCCTTTTGTTCGGCTGCTAGGGCGAGGCAATGCCTACAACGGGGATGTAACGGTTTTGTGGCGTATGTGATGGATACGCGGGAGAGTTCCGAGAGACCGAAGACATTGCAGGAGGTTCCAGTGGTGCGCGAGTTTCCAGATGTTTTCCCCGAGGATTTGCCGGGAATACCTCCTGCAAGGCAAGTGGAGTTTGGTATCGACCTAGTTCCAGGGGCGGCGCCTATTGCGAAGGTGCCTTATCGTCTTGCACCTCCAGAGATGCAAGAATTGTCCTCGCAACTTCAAGAGTTGTTGGGGAAGGGATTTATTCGGCCAAGTAGCTCGCCGTGGGGAGCACCGATTATGTTCGTCAAGAAGAAGGATGGTTCACACCGGATGTGTATCGATTACCGGGAACTGAACAAGGTGACAGTTAAGAACCGCTATCCGTTACCAAGAATCGATGATCTATTCGATCAGTTGCAAGGGGCATCTTGGTTTTCCAAGATTGATTTGAGATCAGGGTACCATCAGGTAAGGGTGCGGGATGAGGACGTCCAGAAGACAGCCTTTAGGACGCGGTATGGGCATTACGAGTTCGTGGTGATGCCTTTTGGGCTCACCAATGCCCCAGCAGTGTTCATGGATCTCATGAACAGGGTATGCAGGCCGATGCTGGATCGGTCTGTGATAGTGTTCATCGATGACATTCTGGTGTATTCGCGGTCTAGGGAGCAGCATGAGGGACATTTGAGGGAGGTCCTTGAGGTACTGAGGTCGGAGAAGCTGTATGCAAAATTCTCCAAATGTGACTTCTGGTTACGGGAGGTTCAATTTCTGGGGCACGTTGTAAATCAGGCAGGGATATTGGTCGATCCGGCCAAGGTGGAAGCGGTGATGAGATGGGAGGCACCAAAGTCACCTTCGGAGATCAGGAGTTTCCTTGGGTTGGCAGGGTACTATCGAAGGTTCATTAGGGACTTCTCCAAGATCGCAGTGCCACTTACCAAATTGACCCGAAAGGGTGTTACATTCTCATGGGGACCCGAGCAGCAGACTTCCTTCGAGACACTTCGTCAGAGACTGTGCGAAGCACCAGTATTAGCCCTTCCTGAAGGGATGGAGGACTTCGTCGTATATTGCGACGCATCGATTTCAGGACTGGGTGCAGTGTTGATGCAGAGGGGCCATGTGATAGCCTATGCATCGAGGCAGCTGAAGCCTCACGAAGCGAGATATCCCACGCATGACTTAGAGTTGGGGGCAGTAGTGTTCGCCCTCAAAATTTGGCGTCACTACCTGTACGGGGTTCGTTGTACCATATACACGGACCATAAGAGTTTGAAGTATTTGATGGATCAACCCAACCTAAACATGCGCCAGAGGAGATGGTTAGACGTGGTTAAGGATTATGACTGTGAGATCCTATACCACCCAGGCAAGGCTAATGTGGTAGCCGATGCATTGAGTCGTAGGGCGGAGGGTACTCCATTGCGGGACGTATGTTTGAGATTGACGGTGGTGACTCCGGTATTAGATACTATTCGTGGGGCACAGGCCGAGGTTGTGAAGTCTGGGATGCAGAAACAGGAGCGGGTCGTCGGGTTAATTTCAGAGTTCGTTACGGATGGGCGGGGACTTCTGACATTTCAGGGTCGGATCTGGGTGCCATTCGTGGGTGGTACGCGTGTCATTTTGATGGAGGAGGCACATAGATCGAAATTCTCGATCCATCCCGGTGCTACGAAAATGTATCTGGATTTGAAAAAGGAGTACTGGTGGCCTTGCATGAAGAGAGACGTGGCTTGGTTCGTGGAGAGGTGTTTGACCTGCCGTAAAGTTAAGGCCGAGCACCAGAGACCGCACGGTAAGTTGCAACCCTTGGAGATCCCTGAGTGGAAGTGGGATCAGATCACGATGGATTTCATCACCAAATTGCCGAAAACTGCCAGGGGAGTCGATGCGATTTGGGTGATTGTGGATAGACTAACAAAGAGTGCACATTTCCTTGCCATTAGTGAAAGTTCATCAGCAGAGAAGTTGGCGGAGTTGTACGTGAGAGAGATAGTATCTCGGCATGGAGTGCCGACCTCGATCGTTTCGGACCGCGATGTACGTTTCACTTCCAGGTTCTGGAAGAAATTCCATGAGGAGCTGGGTACTAAACTGCATTTTAGTACCGCATACCATCCCCAGACCGACGGTCAAAGCGAGCGGACGATCCAGACATTGGAAGATATGCTTAGAGCGTGTGTGTTAGACTTCGGGGGTAGCTGGGATGCGCATCTGCCGCTGGCTGAGTTTTCCTACAACAACAGCCATCATTCGAGCATTGGTATGCCACCTTTTGAGTTGTTGTATGGTAGGAGGTGTCGGACTCCCATTTGCTGGGGAGAAGTGGGACAGAGAGTGTTGGGCAGTACAGAGATCGTACTTCAAACGACTGAGCAGATCCAACGGGTGAGGCAGAGGTTATTGACCGCCCAGAGCCGACAGAAGAGTTATGCGGACAGACGCCAGTCTGAACTCGAATTCCAGGTCGGCGACTTCGTTCTCCTAAAGGTTTCTCCTTGGAAAGGGGTGATTCGGTTCAGGAAGAGGGGCAAACTGGGGCCCCGGTTCATAGGTCCATTTCGGGTAATTGCAAGGGTAGGTCGGGTAGCTTATCGGTTGGAGTTGCCAGCGGAGCTGAATCAGATTCACAATACCTTCCACGTATCACAGCTGAGGAAGTGTATAGCCGATGAGGCAGCAGTGGTTCCGCTAGAAGATATCCAGGTAGATGCGAGTCTGAATTACGCCGAGAGACCAGTAGCTATCAGGGATCGGAAGATCAAGGTTCTACGGAACAAGGAAATACCTCTGGTGTTGGTTCAGTGGCAACATCGGAAGGGATCGGAGATGACTTGGGAGCCGGAAAGAGAAATGCGGGAGCAACATCCGGAGTTATTCGCAGAATGAGAGACTTCGAGGGCGAAGTCTAGTTCTAGTGGGGGAGAGTTGTAACAGCCCGGAATTTCAGGTATTACTTTAAATTAATTTGGGGAATATTTAGGGGGGGACTCGGCGAGTTGATGCCTGACTCGCCGAGTAGGACCACGGTCTTGGTCACAGATTCGCGACCGGACTCGACGAGTCCATTAGGGACTCGGCGAGTCGACGCTGTTCAAGCTGAAACCCTAGCCGTTTCAATTCTGGATCGTATATAATGTCTTTAGGGCCGTCATGTCTCGTCTTTTGGCCGATTGAAGATAACCTAAACGGCTGTGGGCATCTGGAGCAAGGGTGAAGGCTAGTGGAAGCTTAAAGAGGTTGTTAGGCAAGGAGAGGCAAGGTGGTGATCAAAGGAGGATCAAGGGGTTGAGCTCTGAAGGTTGGGGACGCAGGGATCACGTTTTCCAGGTAATCCTCGGATCATTTCTGTAGTTTTGGTGTTGTACACGAATCTAGGGTTTAGGAAACCCATTTAAGGATTTGATAGATTATAGAGTTGTTGCAAGTGTTTAAATCCCAGTAATAGTATGTGTAAAGGTCCAGGAAGTCCCATATCTATATATTACGGAATCATGCGAATTACAGGAGGCAGTTGATTGACTGCATGGCGAGGACTCGCCGAGTCCAATGATCAGACTCGGCGAGTAGCTTGAAGATTCACTAGGACTCGCAGAGTTGTTCTTCAGACTCGGCGAGTAGCTTGAAGACTTACTGGAACTCGTCGAGTCGTTCTTCAGACTCGGCGAGTGGTGTCAGGATGTCTATACTCGTCGAGTTACCCTTTGTACTCGACGAGTCCGGTCAAGATTGACCGTTGACCTGTATATATCTTAGAGGGGTCAGTTGTCTTGTTTGATAAGATCATTAACTAGGGCTGTGGTATTATAGGGAACCTGCGGACTAGCGGATTGTGTGCGAGTAGCTCGAGGAGGTTATAGCCTGCGTACTACGAGGTGAGTCTTCTCACTATACTTCACCCGGAAGGGTTTGACTGTTAGACCGGAAGGTCGTGTGTGTTATATTCATGCTATGTCTAGAGAGGTAGATGCTTTATATGTGATATGTGCTTATATGCGATATATGTTATGTGGATCGAAAGATCCGGGCCGGAAGGCAATGTTATGTGGATCGAAAGATCCGGGCCGGAAGGCAATGTTATGTGGATCGAAAGATCCGGGCCGGAAGGCAATGTTATGTGGATCGAAAGATCCGGGCCGGAAGGCAATTTTATGTGGATATGTGGATCGAAAGATCCGGGCCGGAAGGCAATGTTATGTGGACCGAAAGGTCCGGGCCGGAAGGCGTATGTGGGTAAGTCGTATACTGGGGAACTCACTAAGCATTTATGCTTACCAGTTGTGTTTATGTTTTTCAGGTACTAGTGATGACCGTGGAAAGGCGCCGGCGTGACACGTACACACTGCCACTGTTGAAGATCCTGGAGATTTATTATTTATATTTTGAAATAAACTTGGAATAAACCCTTTTGTCGAATATTGATGTTTTAATTTTTAATGAAAAAAATTTATTTGAAAATTTGAGCTGTTACACGCTCGGTCATTGGCTATAGAAACTTGTAGAGGTCGACTCAACGCCTCTCTTCGGATACTGATGTGCTGGCTAAATGCTAATGACACGAAAGATCGACTCGCACCCGAATCAAATAACACTAAAGCAGGCACAGAACTCAGAAGAAAAGTACCTATGCATGCCATAATATATATGAACAATATCTCAAATCAGTATAAGTAAATAGATGAATACATACCAGCCACTACATCAACTGCTGAGTGGACCTCCTTTGCTGGCAACTGAAAGGCTCTCCCGCGAGCCTTCAGTACCTCGGCCTTCGCTGGCCGGGTCTCGGTAGCTCTAGCAGCAGGTGTAGATCCCTGTGCTGATCCCTAAAGTAGCCGTGCTAACTCGGCCTTCTGACGGACAGTCTGGTTGCAGTGAAAGCAAACTACAAACCCCTTGGGGAAATCCCTCACGGGATGCCCCTCCTTGCCACACATATAGCACACCCCCTCTCTGCACACTCCCTCATGGCTCTTAGCGCACTTCCCACAAGTACGGCCCCTCGGTCCTCCAGATCTTGAATTAGTGGGCTTTGCTTGCTTGGCTGTCGACTAAAATTGTGTCGGCCGCCTATCCCTCCTCTGAGACTCAGCCTCCTCCTTGGCCTGAGTCTCTAGCTCGATCTCCCTCTTTTGGGCATTTTCCTGGAGCTTGGAAAATGTCCAGTATGTCGAGCTCGCCATGAACTCACGAATGTCTCTCCTCAATATGCTCAGATATCGACTCATGCGTCCCTGCTTAGTAGACACATGCTCACGGAAAAACAACACCTTCTCACGAAACATCTATGTAATCACAGTCACGGACTCCGTCCCCTGCTTGAGGGAGAATAACTCTTGGGCTAGACATTCCCTCTCCATTGGGGGAACATACTCATCTCGGAACATGGTAGTGAACCTCTCCCAGGTCACCGTTGTAATCTCTGCAGGAATAAAGTCAGCCGTCACAAACTTCCACCAATACTTCGCTCCCAAGCAAAGCTGGTTCAACACGAACCGTACCCTCAGATGCTCTGGACAAGAACAGGTGTAGAAGCATCCCACAATGTCGGAGATCCACCTCATCGTGGGTATCAGATCCTGAGTCCCATCAAACTATGGTGGCTTCGTGTTCCTGAACTCTAGGTACAACAATGAGTCACCCCCTGTGGCCTCGCGACAGTGACAGTTGCAGTGGCTGCAGCAGTACCCGCAACAGTCAGAGCAGCATATCACTTGTGAATGCCTCAATCAGCATGGTCTTGATAGATCCAAACATCTCTGATATCTCAGCACGAATGGTTGCAGCCACCTACTCGTGAATCATCTGATGAATCTCGTTGTCGCTAACGCCGCTGCCCCCTGGTGTGTGGCATGTCCCAACCATGATATCTCTGAACACACAACACGAAGGAATCCAAGACTCGCTCGAGTATACTCGCACTCGATACTCACCCTACTTGTTCTGTAGTACCCTAAGGATTCTTACTTGGACTGCTCACTGATTCAATGTTTCTAGTAGTGCGGGCCCTATACTACCTTCCACAACGCATCAATATTCACCCCAAGTCCTCCTCCTAGGATCACAGATGACAAGTACTCTATATCTCGCTAACACAGGCTACCCTCCAATAGACCACTCATAAGCTCCTCACTGCTAATTACTCACTGATGAAGTATCTCATAGTAGCAGTAATCTCCTAGGCTAAGGCATCACAAATCAGGCCACTTTAGTCCTAGATATGAATACCTAGCCTACTCTAGCATGCATAGCATATCACATAATATCTCATAACACATAATGTAAGGGTATCTTGGGAAATCACCATTCAGGCGCTGGCTGATTGTACACACTGCTCCATTCTACTTGTCTTAAAATCTTTTACTCTTTTGGAAAAACTGTTTATTTTATGAAATTTTTTCTCAAATCCTCAGTTTGAGTTCAGATACACTCGAAGGTGCATCTGAATCCCTCTAACCAAGGATCTGATACCAACTTGTAACAATGTGAAAAATTAAAACAATTTTTCATTTTTCAAAGATAACATATCTCATATAAATCATCTCAAAACTCAAGTGTATCAAATGTTATCACAGTAAAACATATCCCAGAATCTCAAATGCAAAATCCTCTATCAGTGTATACAAATCATGCCGACACCTTCCCACGATCCTCACTACTACCTAAAACACATATCACATAACACGGAAAGCATAAATGCTTAGTGAGTTCCCCAAAATACCACATAAAACACATAAGCCACTCGAGGCTATAACTCGGTATCACCCTTCGGTCAATATGTCTTAGCGGGACCCTCTAGTCCCGTAGCTTGTTGGACCCTCCAGTCCGGTCAAGCTCATTGGACCCTCCAATCCGGTCTAAATCATTGGACCCTCCGGTCCGGTTTGATCGAAGACCCTCTGGCCTAATGAGTCTTTGGACCCTCTGGTCCGGTCTATATAACACATAACATACATATAAAACAATACGGATAAATCTCAAACATACACATACACATAAGACCATCCGGTCTGCACATAGATACCACTCTAGGTAATGTATCGTGAGATGATTCATCTCGGGTATTCTCGAAAAGTCTCGAATTCGGAATACTTATCTAGCCACCGCCTAATCATATAAAGTAATTTACCTCTAATTAACAATGATTCTTAAAGGCTAGACTAATCCTTTCCTATAATCTCTCAGAAGGGGGAAAAGACCATTTTACCCCTCCAAATGGTCCAAATGTCCAATTGTTGACCAAACCCTAAAAGTCAACGAAAGTCAAGTGTAGGGAGGTATGCTGCACGTACCAATTTTGTACATGGGGCGTACTTCGCGGTCATCCAGAATCGGGGAACTCAACCCTTAACGCGGTGCGTACTAGGATTACGCCTAGTGTAAGTCCCAGTTTCATACTTTTATGATTTTTGGTCTGAATCGATTAAGACACAAGCTCATATTCTAGATCTAGTCCTTCTAATGCGTCTTAACCCATAAAGTCAAAGCCTTTAAGCCTTTGCATGACTGTAAAGGTCACCAATCACTCCAAACTCTTATGCCTTTTCCTCATTAAGCCCTTATATCTTGCATGACATAATATTAACGATCAAGATTGGATTTTTATGGATCCACAACACATTTTATACTGAAATGGGGTAGATCAAGGCTTATGGAGACCAATTACTCATAAAGTCTCCATCTTCGGGACGAAAACCCTAAAAATGGTCCATAATGCACAAATCAAAAAAGGTTAAGAAAGCTTTGAGCTTTTTACCTCCAAATGATGCTCCAACCTCTGTAAAACTCAAATCAAAAGCTCGCACTCCAACTCTAGCTTCTACAATGGACCTGCTTCTCTTCAAAATCTCACAAGAACACTTTATCAAGCTCAAACACACACACACACAAGCTCTAAAACGAGGGTTGGCTCTTTTAAGGTTTCACTCTCTGAAAATGGTGGTTGGGATGGAGGCCATAATGTTCCTTTTATAGTGGTCATGCTTCATTTAGGGTTACGAATCTGGGCTCATTACGCCCAACATAAGCAAAGGTACGCTGAGCGTACCTGGGTAGAGTCCGCGTCAATGTCACGTCCATGGGTACGTGCACACTTGTCACCATTTTCTAATTTTGGCTAATTTTGACAACTTGGAAAAGAAGAAGGATTAAAGTGATATGCCTAACTTTTAGGATGTACCAGGTTGTTTATGTAGAAATAATAAAACTAAGATTGACAGATTCTATAAGAGACGTGAATTAAATAACAAGAACAATGAAAGATCAAAGTCGTGTCGAATGCTTTAATTATAATAGCTCTAGAAGAGTTCAACATGAACTTCTTTATGAGAGCTCGGTAGGGCAATACAATCGTTAACCCTAAAATGATACATGCATGCACAATAAATAGCCTAACCCTTGAAAGTGATAACCAAGAATGGACAGGCCCAAACCGGTATAAATGAGACTATTCCAGCACATACATTTGACACAATACATTAATAAGCCCAACAATCTCCCCCCTTTGTGTCAAATTCTGATGGAGATTCTTCATTGTTGTTTCTTCTGTACTTTCAACACTTTCGACATCAAATTCAAAAGTATATTTCCTATAACCAGGTACCAGTTGATCATATCAGAGTAGCATTTCTGATCAACAACATTGTTGACTTTCCAGGATTCAGTCAATTCGAGGAGAGAGTTTAGAAAAACATTGGAGTATAAGTGTTTGTCTCGTAAGAAAAACATACTCTTTTGAACATTTTGGCCTTCTTTCCTTTGGTACACCACACACCAATTTTACTTCTGGATTTTTCCTAGCGTGAGATTGTGGAGGTCCTTTGTTCCTTTTTCAGGCTTCAGAATTGGCTTTTCTTCAGAACTAATCCATTCTCACAATCTCATGAATGTAGCAAACTAACATTCTCTTTAGCTGTGAAACAAATGGCTCATAAGTCTTTTCATCTTTAGGCACAATTAATAATAGTGAAATCAAGTCATACGTATTAATGCATGCAAGGTCTGCCAGAGAGAATTCATCTTCAGTACGTTTTCCTCCTCGGAATTGTTGGGCGCTACATTTTGAAGATTACATTCTCGGTTCAGATGATAATGGATATTTACTACGGGAAGCCATTACTCTATGTCCATTTTTTCACACAGAGACCAAAAGAACTATCAAAACTTAGGAGGAATACAACCAGCTGCTCCTTGATGTGAAGGAAGTTTCTTAGGACGAGAAAGAGAAACCCATCAGCAATGTCAAAGCAATGAGGATCATTATATTCGCTTTGCATGTCGATGCTTATCGTCTAGTCAGTTCATGTGAAACTACGAAAGCCATTTCAAATAGGCTCAAGGAACTTTACTCCACTGATGCAGATCTTGCGCTTTCTACACAAACACTCCTGCTTTCAGAGTTTTATGCTTTTGCACAAAATCTAAAAGAAAATCTAAGACAGACATTTAATCACTACAATCATCTTCTCAGCATGATGACGGAACATGGTATTCGACGTGAGGTGATCGAGCCCAAGGTTACTTTCATGAATGTGCTTAGATCTGAGTGGATGGCAGTGGTTTCTACAGTCTCTAGCTGGTTAGAATTCTTAAGGAACATGAAAGTGAGGTTTCGAAAAAAGCAAAAGTTGTTTCTAGTATGGAGTCTCTAGCTCCTGTTACGAAGGGCAAGACAGTTGCAAAAGATGAGTCCAAGTCTGATCATTCTGAGTGTGATCTTACGAACAATGAGTATGCTTTAATGGTTTCAAATACCAGACGGTTCGCGAGGAAGAAATTTCCATCAAGTAGGAACCGAAACTGGCAGGGTAGCTACGGCTTAGAAAAGGTGAAAGAGGAGAATAAAAATACTTCTCAAAAGGAGGTTGATAAGAAGGAAAAGAAGCTTATGGGTGACTCTGTCTATGACTGCAACTATTTTCATTGAAAAAATCATTTGGCCAAGGAGTGCATGCTGAGAAAGTTGAATGAGAACAAAGAAGGAGAAGATGATGAGGCTTACCACATGCGAAAGCGACAGGAAATCAAGAAAAAGAAAACTAATAATAACTATATGCCTGCTTTGATTGTGCAGGAAAATGTGGCTGAAAATGAGTTTGGAGGAGTTGAGGTTTGGTTAAAAGACTCGAAAGATGACGAGGTTCTTAGGCCCACACATGGCAGGGCGTTCGTTGCGAAAGAGGAGAGTTCACAGTTCATAGAAAGGTGTTTGATGGTATCAGGTGATGGGTCACAGATGCAGGGGAATTAAACTGAAGGATAAAGAAGAGATGATAGTTGTTTCGTTGCAAGACCGGTTGGTGAACAAATCAATGAAAGCGAACAGTTGATAAACAAGGTAAAATTCCCTTTTTCTAGCGTTAGTGATAGCTTAAAAAGAACTCGTTTGACAAACTCTAACCTAACTGATCAAATCAACAGGTTTCGTCGAAAAGCGATGAGAGATGAATGTGGATAGAGAAGATCGAGTCGGATTTGTCTAAGTCTAGGGATCAATTAATTTACTGGCAACGAGACAATTTGATGCTTTTAAAACAATGTAACATTTTCTGTTTGATTGCTAAAAGGCTTTATTTTAACATTACTCAGTTGCACCTTGATTGTGAATTGGTGAGAAAATTCATAACATGATCTTACCATTTCTTGAATTAAAGGAAGATGTGATAGACGCCGACTATTACAAATGAGAATCCATAATTTCGTCAGATGAAACTTATGATGCATACAGGGTTGGACTGGAACGAATTGAATCATACATTAAGTCCAAAGACCACAAAAACATGTTAAAACAATAATAAGCAAATTAAATTTGATACTATACAGAAATTCGATTCATTGAGTGCCAAATTGAGTTCAGAAAATAAGATAAATGTTGAAAGTACATCTGAATTCGATGAGGACAGTGATATGAGCAAAATTTCTATAAAATATGAGGTTGATTGTTTAGAGTTTATTAAAAACGAACTTGAACCTGCGAAAGATTTGATTTCTGTAAATTCGTTTGAATTCTCACGTATTTCTCAAAATAAACCAAAGGTCCAAACTGTACCTATCAAGTGTTTAGAACTAACAGAGTGGACAAAAATCAAACTGTCGAATTAACTCTATCGTTAACAAAGACAAAAAAATATGGGTGTGATGAATACTTTTGGTCCGCCTCTATAGACAATGCAGACGAAACGAAGGGGCTGTCAGAATGAACCTCGTAGAGAGTGAATGGAATATATGTGGCAGAACCACTGAACAATCGTTCCAATTATGAGAAAGGAAGTCCAAGTGTAACAGAGGAAGGTTGTTGGGTCCAAAAGCTGATTTATACTTTGCTTTTCTAATCATTTATTGTTTTTAGTCTTGGGCGAAAATAGTTTTAGGTTTATTTGTAGCTTGGACCGAAAACTCATATGCTTTCGGTCTAGCCTTTGAGTTGTGGGCTTGGGTTTTCGGTCCATATGTATAAATAGTCATTAGGGGAGTGTTTAGTATGTGTCTAGGAGGGGAGGGGTGTTCTAGAGGAGCATTCATTCATTCATTTCCTATCATGTTTTAGAGAGAGAAAGTAAGAGAGAAGAGATGTGTATGTGTGTGTGAATCTTATGTTGGATCATCATTCATATCATCAATACAAAGAAGATTCATCAAGTTCTTCTTCTTCTTCTCCATTCTATCTTGCATCATCCACTTGATTGGGATTTCAGACCATCAAGTGGATCGGATTTATACATCACACGAATTTCGGGACTTACAGTTGGTATCAGAGCTTGGATTGTATCAATCGTTTTGGCAAGATATTGAATGTTTTTGGATTTTTTTTCCTGAAGGATTTGGCCTTTTTGGTTGGTTTTGGACAAAATATTAGGGGTTTGTTCTTCGTGTTGTTCGTAAAAATGGCTTTTTGATCAAGTTTTGGAGCTAAAAAGTGAAAAAAAAAAAACGAGTTTTTGGTTGTAAACAGCAAGATCCGGCGGCCATTTTCGCACAGCCACTAGCATTTGCTAGGGGTTTGCGGTCGGAAACACGATTGAGGTCAGGAGGAGTGTCCGAGTTTTCGGTGGAGCAGTGTCTGTAGTTTTCGATCCGAAGCGTTTACAGCCGAAATCCGTTTTTGGGTGCGAGGGTTTTCGGTGTGAGGTCTTGCACGTGTTCGGTCCTCGCATGTTTTCGGTTCCCTCGTTTGCGGTCAGCGGTTCATTATCGGTTAGCAACGAATATATAAAAAACTGGGTGGAACAAGGATCGACCTTGGGTCTCTCATACACACAACCCACGATCTTACCAATCGGACTAGTATGCCACACGTTTAACGTCTTCACGTTTTAGTTCAAGTAGCTTCGCGGTTTCGATCCAATTTTCGGATTTTTGACACTTTTGGCCCAAAATTCTTTTTTTTGAATTTTTAAGTTTCGTTTTCAACATAAACCTTTGACTTTTAATTTTTTACTACCAATTTTGACTTTTGACCATAATTTTTTTTTTAATTTGACTTCCAAGTTTTCTCCTTTGACTTTAAAGTTTGACTTTCTTGTTTAACTTTAAAATTTTCACGTTTGGCTTTTCCGTCTGACCTTTAAGTTTGACTTTTTAAATCTACTTTTAAGGTTGACTTTCAAGGTTTCAAGTCAAATTGCATTTTTGGTAAGCAATGAGTTCCTTAAACACCAAAGTCAATGAAGTTTCATGTTCTCAATATTGTGAAGCTGTAATCAACTTTCTCCGTGATCAAATCGATATATTAAAAAGTGAAAATGAGGACCTTAAATATGAAGGACATACACTTAGGAAAGGTCAAAAACCCTTAAAAGCACAACTAGAGGCCAAAACCAAGGACTTTAGAAAAATTCAGGAAGAATACAACAACAAATGTGCGAATTATACCTATGTTAAGGAACAACCTGCTAACTTGACTGCTAAAATTGATGCATTAAAAGCTAAATATAATGATACAGATTTTACCTTTATGAATTTTGATGTGTCAAGTGAGGTAGTTGCATCAATGATTGAAAAACAATTAACTTTTAAAGATAATCAAAACAAGGGTCTAGGGTATCATAGTGTTCCACCTCCTTTCAGTGACAACTATCAACCACCCCTTAAAATCAATGAGGAAGAGACACCTAATCAATGTGGCCAAATCGCTGAACCAGCTTCAGTTAAGACTGAACAATCTGGGCCAACTGAGAGTGTTGAGGTAAAGGATACTAATGATTCTACTTCATGTACATGTCAAGTAGTAGAAGATGAGAACAAGGAGAACCGAAACAATTCTATTTATGTTGATTATGTTGACTGTTAAACCAATGTCTCTTTGAACTCTATATATGTTGCTTCTAATCAACATGTTGTCGGTAAATACAGGCCACCAAAACAAGCAAAGTAGACTGCTTGTTGCAAGTGTGCTTGTGGGAACAATCAGAGACAAGGAAAGGGTGTGCTACCAGGGACAGGTATAAACAACTTTTAAGTGAAGAAAGAGACATGTTTTCACTTTGGAACACCTTGACTGTAACGACCTAATTTTCACACCAAAAAATTTCATTTAAATTAAGTGGTTTGTAAAACATTTGTAGTAAAACATCATCCGATCATATCATTCCATAAAACATATCTCGTGTCTGAAAACCCAAAACAAAAAAAAGAATAATAATGTCAGAGAACAATCCCAGAACATCTCATAATGCGGAAAACCAATGTGTGTGTATGATGTGCCGCTACCACGCCAACTTCTTCCCCTTTGCTGAAGTGGTTCCTGAAACCAAAACTAAAAACTATAAGCACGAAGCTTAGTGAGTTCCCCCATCATATCACATACCATACAATCACAATACATACATACTGCCAAGCATTTCTAGGGTGCCCGACCTACCCGGTACGGCCATTCTGGGGTGCCGACCTACCCATGCGGCCATTCTGGGGTGCCATCCTACCCATGTCAAGCCATTTTGGGGCGCTGACCTACCCATGTCGAGCCATTCTGGGGTGCTGACTACCCTTCGGTCCTAACAACCGAAACTCGGGGACTATTTCACCCCCTACTACTACTATTACATATATCATAGCATAATCTATTGTTAGACATATATGGGGTGTCCGACCTACCCCTTCAGTCCTAACAACCGAATCTCGGGGACTATTCCCCCTCCTACTACCTCTATCTCATATAACATATCATGTTAGCTGCTAAACATATCATGACATACTGTTGGGCATATCTGGGGTGCCTAACCTACCCTTCGGTCCTGACAACCGAACTCTATCACTATCACATATCATATCACACTAGCATATTGTTGGATTAATGTCTAAGTCCATAACTATAATTGGTAAGACTTAACCTGACACGGCATGGTCCATTTGGGTTGCATGGCATCATGCATTTGGATAGACTAAAATGAGAGAAATAACACTTAAGGTTTTTTAATATATTATAAGTTCTAATATATTAATAAGGTTATTTAATTAGTATTGATCAAGAATTAATTTGGAATTAATTAAGTGATCAAAAGAAGACTAATTAAATATATGGCTTGATTGTGTAAATCATTCATTCTTATATATGTGGGCTTGTGATCCAAGATTCCTTATGTTGGACTAAGTCCTTGGGGTGACCCATGGATGCTCCATGGAGGTTAAAATCCATGGAGCATAAGGAATGGGTAAAGTCATGAGTTACATGGTGTAACCCTAGTAGCCACCATATAAAAGAATCCCATGGCTCAAGAAATCATGCACTATTTGTGAGTGTGAGGGCTAAACGATTTCAAGGAGTGTTCAAGTTTCTCTCAAGTTATTCCAAATGTATTTGGTGTTGTGTGAACCATTTGAGGTGTCACACTTGGGGCACTAGGTACTCAAGCTTCATGAAGATTTTCTACATCAAAGAGGTATGTAATTGTAACTTGATATATTCATATGAATCATGTTATTATGCTAGTTAGGATGAATACCTTGGAATGTACATATTTGTATGTATAATAGAGAAAACATAGATCCAAGGTATTTAGGGTTGCATGTACACTTAGGAGTGTTGCAATGCTCAAAACCCAACAGTGGTATAAGAGCCAAGGGTTGTTTTCTGTTATATTGATGCAAATATGTTACTTTCAAAGTTGAAAAAAAAGGAAAAAAACATGAAGTTTTTCAAATTTTAAGATAATTACTTGTTCTTGTGAAAAACTAATTGTTTGTAAAATTTGAATAATTTGCTATATGAGTTGAATTAGTTTAAATTTAATAAAAGATAAAATGGTATGAGTATTTTATTAGTTTTAAAAGTTTGATCTAAAGAGTTTTATTTGTTGAAACCTTAATAAGTCATGGATATGAAAAGGTTTTATAAAAAAATGATTCAAAGTTTTTATGGAGTTACAAAATTTGGTGTTAATGTTTTAAAGAATTCCATAACTTAAGAATATGTTATGGATCACCAAAAGTTTTTTGTGTTACCTTGTTTTATGAGTGAATTTAGATTAATGAAAAAAATTATGTGATAGTTGGTTTTAATCCAAATTAATCCAAAAGAAGTTCATAAAATGTGTTTATGTAACTTAAAAGTCACATTTATGAATCTTAAAACTCATAAAAGTTAACATAGGTTACAAAAATGAAGAGTCTTGTTTTCATTGAATGCTTTGATGACTCCATAACTTGTCCTCAAGTTATGGAGGTTCAAGAGTCACTTCATTAAATCATTAAAATGTGTAACCTTAATTAATTTCATATGTTACAAATAAAGAAAAAGTTACATTCTTTTATTAGTTTAAAGTCTTCCATAACTTGTCCTCAAGTTATGGAACTTGAGGAGTTTTTGGATTAAATCTACTTTAAACACATAAGTTATGGAATTAATTAGTTTTGAATATTTCAAAACACGCCCTCAAGTTTTGGAATTTTAAAAGTTTTCCCTTATGAATACTTTAATTCCAAGTTAGCCCTTTAGAATCTTAAAAGCTAAAATTCAACCCTTATACTTTATAATATTATAAGTTAATATATATATATATATATATATATATATATATATATATATACATATATATATATATATATATATATATATATATATATATATATATATATATATGTATAAGAGTAGAGTCAGTCTTACCGTTAGTAGGCCTCATTCACGAAGCTGGTCTATAAGGGGGGTATAAGGTTACTGCCTATAAAATGGCAATTTAATGGGTGTCCACTCTCACCCACCGCCTCCTTGACTGGTGGAGGGTCGTTAGCCGAACGGGTAGGACAGGGACTATAATTCTCCCTTCATTAAAAGTATTAATGATAAATATTAAGTAGCTAAACCTTTTATAAATACCAAATCTTAGTTACTTAGGAAAATGTGAATAATGTGCTAATCCATGAAATTACACTTTGCACTTTGTTTAAGTCGGTTAGTGGAGTGTGTGTGGTTAACCGGCACACTAACCTGGACTTAATAAGGTAGGTAAAGGGTAACTTAATATTTATCATAGTATTAGTGGAGCGTGTGTGGTTAACCGACACATCAATTAAGGGGTAAATATTAAGGGTACCTAGTATATTTGCATGGTTACTTCACACCTTGTTTTGTGATCCTGGGCATCCCAGTCACAAAACCTGAAGGGCACACTCGAGATTGAAACATGCCATTGAAAATTTCAATGAATCTCAAAGATCTAGGAGTTTCAAAACCAATTAAAACCTAATAATACATTTAGTTTATCTTGGTGGAAATTGGTGAATCGTCATTCACCTACCTTCAAATATTTTATAGCTTGGATTACAGCATCCCTCTTCCATATTATAACAGTATTGTGTTGGGTCCTAGCCTTAATATTTCATATTGGGTGTCATATTAAGGACTTTAAATCAACTATCTTAAATATCTCCCAAAAAGATGTCTGGTTTAGACATTTATGATCTTCCTAAATCTCTTGAAACAAGCTTTCCTAAATGAAGATGATGTCCCATGGAAATCATACTTCTTTCACCTCCTCCAATTATTCTCCCTAACCCACAAGTTCTTGAAAAGGTTAAGGTCACTCAAGCCCTATTGGCAAGCAAAGGTCTATGTGTGATCACATCTTAGAGATGTAGTCACATATTGACAAGTCCGGAGAGTTGGGTGTCAAAGTCTTGTGAAAGTTGGCGGTTCAATCACTTTCAAAGTCACATAGTGTGTTCCTTTGGGACTCCTATGAAACAGACTATGACAAGACCCTTAATGATCTTATCTGTTTGCTAAGATCAACTTCCTAAAACTTGTGGACATTGACAATAATGACATTGGATATCCAGTAAAGCTCTCTCTTCCCAATGGAAAGGGATCGTCTATATTCAACTCGGTTAACCAAATGGTAAAGAGAGAGGCTAAGTCTGAGATAGTCCCATTATCAAGGGTCCATAGGTAACTATTGCCAAAGGAAGGGGCATTGGTTGCGAAGCTGCCAAATTTACCTAAGGATGTTAAAGTCAATAAGTTTGGCTCTACTTCAGGTAAAGTCCATTGTCTAACTCTAGTAAGTACATGCTCGCGAAGATGGATTTCAATCGCATGTTTCGGTGATCAGAATTTTGGGCTATTACTTAAGAGTTATGATATTTAAATTGCTTAGGAATAGATAACAACAAGGTTTTCATATGGATTGTAAGGATAAGTTTTTCTACAAAGTTTTAAAATAAAAGAAAAAGGTTTTGATTTTATTTATTTTAAGTATCCTTACAATGATATTTGTGAAAATTTGTTGCTTATAAGATTCCACTGATAACAATATTGGAAAAATGGATTTGATTCTTTCGGTTTGTGGTGGTGTCTAATATTACCAAATAAGGAAAGATTCTCATCACCCAAGGTTCAATTGCACTGAAACTTGGAATCATGCAAGTTGTATAGTATGATGAATGAGAACTTTCATCTTGGAAAATTAAGACTAATTCCTTATGTGAATAAGGAAAGTACTAAGGGATGGAGTACACATTCTTGTGCACTGGTCAACTCCACCACAAAAGATCAAGAAGACTATTCGTCATGATTTACTTAAGTTCAGTCAATATGGTTATACTTATAAGTTTAAGTACAAGTCTATAGTATTGGAGAAGTTTCAATGTGAGACAGAACGAATAAGAAGAATCAAAGTATGGAAGAAAGATAAAAGTTTCTCAAGTATGAAAAGATGGGAGAGTACTTTAGTATCATGTTATATGATCATCTTAATGATTTAGAGACCTTATCACAATTCATCCTCTAAGTGCATTCTGATAGTTAAGAAGAGGAGTTATGAATTGTTGAAGTGGTTAAATCATGAAGATGAGTCATAATTCGTTCCAATACAAGTCTTAGAGTTATACTCTAAAATTGTAACTTGAGTGACATGTCTTAAAGAAGGTTTAAAACACTTGTCAAATGTAAGAGTAAAAGTTTTGTACTCCTGTACATTTGAAATTGGTAAGTTGTGATGTTTTGGATATAACAAGACCAACTAAGGCCAATTGTGTGAAGTGTTTGTCTTGATTAGAATCCACACTATCTCTTGAATATTTACCAAGAGAGTCTTATATGTCAAGAGGATAGTGGGAGTCTTAATGCTCTTGAAAGTTTCAAGACTTAAGCAAGAATAAAACCTAAACTCCTTCACTAGCATACGACTTGAGGTTTATAACCTATCATGTTGAAATTTTTGTACCTATTCAAGTTGGCTTTGCATAGGAGTTCTAAGAGTTCTCAATTGGTTGCACAACAACTTGGAAGCAATGGTAGGCCCTTGAGCTTCCAGATGGCAAGAATTTAAGATTACACAAGTTTAATCCATATGAGTTTGGATTTGTCACTAACCTTGTCTTGTGATTATGGTTTTGACAAATTCACATGGATAAGAACACATACACTATTAAATCTATGTGTCATAAGGTTTCTCTCCGATTCATGAAATTGATGGTGAGGAAACACTTTCACTAAGTAGATTTTAGCTAGATAGCAATTGTGATATTTGCATTCTCAAAGTCGTTAGTGGAGCGTGTGTGGTTTACCGGCACACTAACATTGACTTGTGAGAAGTGGCAAAGGTCTAAACAATTGAGACTATGATTACGACATCCCTTTCCATAGTTCTAAAATTGTTTAGACATACATGTGAGCTATCTAAGAGAGGTGTATGATTTTGATAAAGTTTTATCAAAACAATCTAGTATCAGAAATCTGAACTTTGGTAAGAAAGTCAATAAAGTATTGATTTCTAGAAGTCAAGCTGATTTCTGAGTACATTTCAAAGCTAGTGGGAGCATAAGTGTTATGCTAATAATCATCATGTTAGTGGGAGCATGATAATTATGATAAAAGTTGCAAGTTAGCAATATTAATTATAAAAAAGAAAAGTTTCAATTGGGAAAGAGTTGTCTTGCTATAATTAATGGAGAGGAAATTATACTTCATCTCAAATCTAAAAGCTTAGATTGAGGTTTTAATCGTATTTAGTGAAGGAAATATATATGAATTTCATGTTAGAATGGCTCAACATAAGGAAATTCTATATATGGGTCCATTATTTGCGTTCTAAAATTCGATTATGATTACGACATCCCTTTTCATAATCAGAATTATGAGAACATGGCAAATTGAAATGGAAATATTATAGCAAAAGACTGGTTTAGTCTTTATGTGAGACATCATGAATCGTGTCCCATATGCTTCGGAGATAGGATCGATTACATGTGTTATATTCATCCGTTCTAAAATTTTCCAAATGCCTGGGGCAATAAGAAGGGAAAAGATCTAGAATTGGATATGACTAAAAGGATTAAACAATTGTCGAGGACAATCTAAGGTTTACCAAATATTGGTTGCTCAAGGACAGTTGGAAGTATAATGATAATTCTGGAAGGACCATATTGATATAATCTTTAAGGAGGCAACTCTTGTTTAGAAGTGATAGTGAACATGGAATATGGAAATGTTTCAAAGTTAAAAATTATTCAATCTGTGTAAGATTAGGAAACTTAATGCATGAAGGATGTTTCCAAGGAGTTGATCACCTTTGGAATGCTCTGTAATGTTTATTGTCATGTCTTTGCGACTTTATGCATAATCATTACAAGAGGATCTATGCATATAAGTTTAGAATCTAACAGATTTCAGTAAATGGCATGAATTTGGAATTCTTGCATTTGCAATAAGGATTTGGGACTATGAAAAGAGGATTATTGGAGTTATGTTCAATTGATCTAATTCAAAAAGTAAAGATCATAGACGAACATAGTATGCATATTTGGTGTGTGGCATGACTAGTGTTTAGAAAACATAGTGTACATGCTCGGAGCATGGGACAACTAGTGTTTTAATTGAAGAATAAAGTTGATAGCTGAAACAGTATACAATGAATAATGTGTAATCATATGGTGATAAATAAAAGGTGTTTTATTTATGTTCTTAGGTTTTGATACCATATTGGATTCAATTATTATTGTGTTTCATTTTTGCATGTTTTAACTTCCAGAATAACTAGGTCATTGTTCTGGATGACTAAGTTATTCAAACCATCCACAGTCAGTCATATGTTGGAAGTAGATATGAATTAAGACTGGCATGGGTTGGCTTGTAAAGGTCTAAGATGTTGGACAAAGGGCTACAACACTCATGAGTGCTCATAAGTTCTAAGTATTGGATTCAACCCGCACTCATTGGAATCACTTCATGGATTTTATCACGAGTGATCATGAGACGATAATATTTTATATTCTTCAAACCTAGAGATACGAGTTGTTACTATGAGTTGGTTGTACATTGATTGCACGAAAACACATTCGGTAACTCAGTGTTATAAAACGTGCCTTTGTGTATGATTCAACAAGTAGTATTTGGTGTTGTGTGAACCATATAAAAGAATCCCATGGCTCAAGAAATCATGCACTATTTGTGAGTGTGAGGGATAAACGATTTCAAGGAGTGTTCAAGTTTCTCTCAAGTTACTCCAAGTGTATTTGGTGTTGTGTGAACCATTTGAGGTGTCACACTTGTGGCTGTAACAGCCCAAAATCTCAAGTATTGTTAAATTGCATTTTGGGGTGTTTTAAAGGGGAGACTCGGCGAGTTGGAGCCAGACTCGCCGAGTAGGGTCGCAGATTTGGTCGCGGGTTCGCGACTGGACTCGACGAGTCCAGGTATGGACTCGGCGAGTCGACGCTGTTCAGCAGAAACCCTAGCCGTTTCGTATTGGGTCGTATATAAGGGTTGCTATGTCGTCATTTCACGTCTTTTGGCCGATTGTGGGGAACCCTAGACGACTGTGGCATCTGGAGCAAAGCTTGAAGGCCATTATTGACTTTGAAGGAATTGTGGTGCAAGAAGAGGAAGGATTTTGGCCAAAGGAAGAGCAAGGGGGTCGAGTTCTGAGGTTTGGGGACGCAGAGAGTATGTTTTCAGGTAAGGTTTCGGATCATTCCTGTTATTTTGATGTGTACTCGAATTTAGGGTTTATGAAACCCATTTGGAGATTTGATGGATTATTATGTGGTTATACAAAGGTTTCTACCCTAGTAATAGGATGATTAGAGGTCCAGAAGTCCCATGAGTGTGTATCCCGGGAAAAACGTATCTCAGGAAGCAGTTGGATCGACTGCATGGCGTGGACTCGCCGAGTCGGATGATCAGACTCGGCGAGTAGCTTGAAGATTCACTGGGACTCGCCGAGTTGTTCTTCAGACTCGGCGAGTGGAGTCGGGGTGGCCCCGCGATTCTTCCAGGAGTGACTCGTCGAGTCAAAGAGGATACTCGACGAGTAGAAGGGGAATCTCAGAGGATTGAAGGACGACCAGACTCGCCGAGTCGCCAGGGAACTCGCCGAGTCCAGTCGAGCTGACATTGGACTGTTGACCAGAGTTGACCTGTGTGTAACGTTGTAGGGTCAGTTAGCGTGGGAGATAGAAGTATTTAAAAAGAGATATATGATGAGACAGGGAGCTTGTAGCTCGGAGGATCAAGTGCAAGAGTTCAGGAGTTGCTATCTTCCAGTGTCCGCGAGGTGAGTCTTCTCACTATACCTCACCCGGAAGGGTTTGATTGTGTGACCGGAAGGTCAAGTATGTTGTGTGTTATGTTTATATGCTATGAATGGAAAGTTAGTTGCTACGCGTGATATACATGCTTATATATGGGCCGGAAGGCAAGGTATTATGTGACAGAAAGGTCAGGTATGATATGTGATATATGTGCTTTATGTGTTAGAGTATTTGTATTATGCGTTATATGTGTGTATGGGCCGGAAGGCGATTATCTTGTGGACCGAAAGGTCCGGGCCGGAAGGCAATGTTATGTGGATCGGAAGATCCGGGCCGGAAGGCAATGTTATGTGGATCGAAAGATCCGGGCCGGAAGGCAAAGTTATGTGGATCGAAAGATCCGGGCCGGAAGGCGATATTATGTGGATCGAAAGATCCGGGCCGGATGGCGTATGTGCGTAAGGTATATTGGGGAACTCACTAAGCTTCGTGCTTACGTTGTTTATGTTATGTTGTTTCAGGTTCTTACAGTAACGCGGGATGGCAACGGTTCGATTGTACACACCGAAGAAAGAGTTGTGTTTTGGAGGATCCTGGTCTTCTATTATAATGAAAATGAAACCATGTTTTGTAATTCGAATGTGAATAAGATTTTAAACAAGTGTTTTTAATATTAAATTGATTATTTAAAAGAAAATTTTGTTTTTGGAAATCTGGGTGTTACAAATTGGTATCAGAGCCTTGGTTTGAGGGATTCGAACGCGCCTACGGGTAAATCTGGACTCAAACTGAGGAAGTAAGAAAAAGTTTTCCAAATAAATGGTTTTCTAAAAGTGAAAAAGAGTTCAAAGAGAAAGCAAGAAAGAGCAGTGTGTACAATCAGCCAGAGCCAAACGGTGATTTCCCAAAATACCCTTACTTTTGTATTATGAAATATCTATTATGCACCTTATGAGATATTATTGCATGCTAGAGACAGGCTAGGTATTTCACATTTTAGGACTAGAGTGGCCTGATTTGTGATGCCTTAGTCTAGGGTTGCTGTTATATGTGCGTTATGCTTTTGTGTGTATGTGATGAGTGAGAGTATCTAGTTAGAACGCACAAGGGGTAAAGCTACGGGGTACAGAAGTACTCCGAGGATGAGCCGAGAAGGTGGAGCTACCACAGATGGGGAGTCCTATGTATGCTTCAATGCTCGAATGCTGCTTGCTTTGTGCTTTGTGGAGTTGTTAATGATGGGAGTCAGCTACTAAGTGAGTATGACGATACTCAGGAGGTAGAGGGCTGGCATCAGTAGGAACTCTTCAGCAGCTGATAGCAAAGAAGTGGGAGGACGGCGGAAGGGACTAGGGAGTAAACCTAGCCAGATGAGTGCGCTGGTAGAGTAGAGGATTTCGTTGGAAAGCGAGCACGCGCGATGAGATGGGTGAAGGAGCAGGTTTATCAGCTACTTAGGAACTCTGGGATGGTCCGTGTGGAAAGTATGGGTAGATGTGGCAGGTAGTATGGGCCCGTACTACTGAAAGCAGAGGACCCATACTTGATACAGGGGGCATTCTGAAGGTCCTAAGGAACAGATTGAGGAGTGATGTTATGGTTCGAATACCATACATCGGAGCGGATACAGAGTGATGTTATGGTCAGGGCACCATACATCGGAACAGATTGAGATAGATGTTGTGGTTCGAGTGCTATACATTGGAGCAGATTGAGGAGTGGTGCTATGGTTCAGGTACCATACACCGAAGCATGTTGAAGGGGGATGTCATGGGATGAGTACCATGGTTCGTAGTGGATGATGCTTGTGGCTATCTTGTTATCCGGTTACCGATCGGACGAGCACGAGCGAGCGGGATGCGAGGATTCGCGAGATCCGGCGTGATGAGGTTGCTGCATTGTTGCAGGCTGAGTCGCCAGAATTGTTTGGGTCGATCAGGACCACTATGATTGAAGTAGTTTGATGAGCGATATGCGGCTTTCGCAGAGACGGCTGCCGCAGCAGTTACAGCGGCTGTAGCAACGACAAAGAAAGGGGCTAGTCGGGGTTTTCAGTATCGGGACTTCTATTATGCGAAGCCTCCCACATTCGATGGAGTTCAGGACTCGATTGTTGCTATGAGATGGTTATCGGACATGGAGGGGTGTTTCTCCACGAGTTTATGCCTTGCTGATCAGAGGGTGGGGTGTGCTCTGAACCTATTGAGGCTCGGGGCGAAGGATTGATGGAGATTGACTACGAGGTCATTTTCCGATGCGCAGAGGACTGCGGTTTCATGGGATCAATTCAGAGGGATGTTCAGTACTCGCTATGTTCTGCGGGGTGAGAAATTGGCTCGGAAGTTCCTTAAGCTGAAGCAGGACTTGGAGTCGGTGACTGGGAGCACCGGGATGTTTATTGAGAGGGCGATGTTTTGCCCTGAGTTCGCTTCGGAGCAGGCTCAGATGTCCCGATATCCGAGTATGCTCAAGGGGGGGTAGCAGACAGTTCGTGTCTGCGCAGAGGCGCGAGACCGTGTTGGTATCGCAGGAGGCCGTCATGTGGCGTGAGTTAGAGGTGAGTTGCAGTTGCGTGAGATGAGGCAGGCCCCGATGCAGTCGCAGTCGGCGCCGAAACGGTCCATGACCGTAGACGTTAGAATGGGGGATCGGAGCGATCACACTTGTGGGAAGTGTGAGAGAGATGGCACCGGAGCTTGTTGGCCCAATGGTGCATGCCGCGAGTGTGGAAAGGAGGGGCATGGTGCACGGGATTGTCGGCAGTCAGTGCCAATTCGGGATTCCAGGATTTGTTATCAGTGTCGGCAGGTTGGACATTTGAGGGTCAACTGTCCACAGCTTTTGCAGGATCGGTGCAGGCTCTAGCACCGGCCACCTTGAGGAGTTCAGGAGGAGGACAAGATGGAGTAGAGCCCAAGGGCTCAGGGTTGTGCTTATCGGCTTGCGGCAGAGGGAGACGGAGCAGTGCCGGAGGCAGCTGCGGGTATGATGCTGTCTTGATGTCTTGATTAGCTTGCGTTGTTTGTGGCGTATTGTTTGTGCTGGTAGTGTGGATTTCGATGCGGTAGTCGTTGTTTCGCGGGATTGGCATGGTTATGGATTGGTGCTTCAGGTTTCGTTTTGGCATTCGTTGTTCCCTGATGGTTTGGTATGGTTATAGTCTGGTGTTTTAGTGCCGGTAACTTTGTGCGGTTTTCGAGGTGGTATTCAACCTTTGGCAGGTTGTGGGTTTGGTTATGGATTATTGCTTGGGAATTCCGTTGGTCATCGTTCGTGAGGGTTGATAGTGGGGATGCGGCACTGGGTTGAATGACGGGTAGCATCTGCGGTTGTGGAGTGGACGATTGAAAGATCGGATTCTTTTGAGCGGATTGATCAGGGAGGAGATGTGTTTTGCTGAGGGTTGCTTACGCTCGTGGGAAGCAGTCAGTGAGTAAATGTTCTCTTTGTGCAGGATGGTTCTGAAAGGTCGTTAATGACGATCGGTGGCAGTTAGTCAGTGCTTTAGTGGGGGAGAATTGTAAAATTCTCCGGGAGATCGATGAGTATGTAAGGGTGCTTAGCTGTTGGGATTCAGCAGTGTTTGTCAGCGCAAAGTATAGGCCGACGAGAGCGAGTGTTGAGTATGCGGGGCGAAATACAGACCTAGGGCATTTGATTGTGGAGGCCTGAGAGGAGGTCGGGATCAAGCTTGAGTAAGTAATCGGAATTTTGCGATCAGAGTATTGGCACGTTTGAGGTACGTGATGGGTTGTACTGCATTAATCCCATGGGATTATGTTGT
The DNA here is from genome assembly GCF_002870075.4 of Lactuca sativa. NCBI lineage: Eukaryota > Viridiplantae > Streptophyta > Magnoliopsida > Asterales > Asteraceae > Lactuca > Lactuca sativa. Next base: position 296,841,787 of record NC_056625.2, on the reverse strand, counting down.
GCATGTTTCTAGAGTTGGAACCGGAAGGTTCCCAGAGTTAGAACCTGAGGGTTCGCAGAGTTTGGGTGTACGGACCCACAGAGATATAGCCTCGAGTGGCTAGTATGTGTTATGAGAGTCGGTTCAGTCATACTGGAGACTCTGTTGGTATTGCTGGATTAGTTTGAGATTTGCGGATCGCGTATGTTGCAGTGTGATTGCATTGGAAGGTCTGGCCCCGGGTTATTGATCTTGTTTAGCGGAGGCAGTGATTTTGATGAGTGGAGAGAGTGCATGGGATTGAGAGCCCCTGCAATGAGAACCAGAGTATGTGAATAGCGGTTACGCAAAAAGGGTGGTGTCGCCTGGGGCGAGCACTGTGGCACCGGTTGGAGTGGCATTATGGCCAAGAGGGTTCCTTGGAAAAAGGAAAAGAGGAAGGTGTGTAACTCCGAAGGGGTGCAAGTTCACGAAAGTGAAAGCTGCAGAGCAGAGTTATGGTTAGAGTATTTCAAGTATGGTTTCGAGCATCGTGTTCGCGGCAGTGAAGTAGGAACCCATCCGGGTTGGGATGACTGTCGAGACTCGGAAGGGATGCAGGGGAAGAGAGAATCTTGAATTCTCAGGGTGATTCTGATCAGGGTATAGGATGGATATTAGTGGTTCGTCTTGGGAGATGTTCGAGGATATCATCAGTGTATCGGGTTTTTCAACCTGCGAGTGATGGGATTAGTTCAGTATGTGTATGTGATGGCAAGAGGGAACTTGTGAGAGTTGATCTGAGAGGGAGAACGGATCTCTCAGTCGGTCCGGAGTGGGCAAAGTAGGCTTTGGATCGGGGATCCGGTGGTTCAGGGTTTCCTAACCCTTATGGGTCGAGTGATCGTGGAGATTTAGAGCAGGGTTGCATCTTGGGTAATTTTCAGTTACAGAGGGTGATGAGCAGTTCAAAATTCGTACTTTAGTTGGCAAAGCAGACTCAGCAGGTTAAAGAGAGTTAGTGATCGTCTAGAGTTAACAGGAAAATTATGCAGGCAGACGCCGTTACGAGCATGTGATTCAGGTCAGGGACTTCGTATTTCTGACGGGGTGCTTCGATTTAGGAAGAGGGGTAAATGGGGGGGGGCCCGGTATGTTGGGTCCTTTCGTGAAGGTGCGAAGGTAGGAAGGGCGGCCTATCGTTTGGAGCTGTCAACGGAATTGGGACGGATCCATGACACTGGTATGTGACGCAGTTGAAGAGGTGTATAGCGGATGAGTCAGCAGTGGTTATACTAGAGAACGATTAGGTGGATGCGAGCCTGTGTTACGTCGAGAGGTCAGTGGCCGTCGGAGATCGGAAGAACAAGGTTCTGAGGAACAAGGAGGTACCTCTGGTATTGGTTCAGTGGCGACCTCGGAAGATATCGGAAGTGTTTAGGGAAGCCGGAACGTGTGATGCGGGAGCAGCATCCAGAACTCCTTTCAGAGTGAGACTTCGAGGGCGAAGTCTAATTCTAGTGGGGGAGAATTGTAACAGCCCAAAATCTCAAGTATTGTTAAATTGCATTTTGGGGTGTTTTAAAGGGGAGACTCGGCGAGTTGGAGCCAGACTCGCCGAGTAGGGTCGCAGATTTGGTCGCGGGTTCGCGACTGGACTCGACGAGTCCAGGTATGGACTCGGCGAGTCGACGCTGTTCAGCAGAAACCCTAGCCGTTTCGTATTGGGTCGTATATAAGGGTTGCTATGTCGTCATTTCACGTCTTTTGGCCGATTGTGGAGAACCCTAGACGACTGTGGCATCTGGAGCAAAGCTTGAAGGCCATTATTGACTTTGAAGGAATTGTGGTGCAAGAAGAGGAAGGATTTTGGCCAAAGGAAGAGCAAGGGGGTCGAGTTCTGAGGTTTGGGGACGCAGAGAGTATGTTTTCAGGTAAGGTTTCGGATCATTCCTGTTATTTTGATGTGTACTCGAATTTAGGGTTTATGAAACCCATTTGGAGATTTGATGGATTATTATGTGGTTATACAAAGGTTTCTACCCTAGTAATAGGATGATTAGAGGTCCAGAAGTCCCATGAGTGTGTATCCCGGGAAAAACGTATCTCAGGAAGCAGTTGGATCGACTGCATGGCGTGGACTCGCCGAGTCGGATGATCAGACTCGGCGAGTAGCTTGAAGATTCACTGGGACTCGCCGAGTTGTTCTTCAGACTCGGCGAGTGGAGTCGGGGTGGCCCCGCGATTCTTCCAGGAGTGACTCGTCGAGTCAAAGAGGATACTCGACGAGTAGAAGGGGAATCTCAGAGGATTGAAGGACGACCAGACTCGCCGAGTCGCCAGGGAACTCGCCGAGTCCAGTCGAGCTGACATTGGACTGTTGACCAGAGTTGACCTGTGTGTAACGTTGTAGGGTCAGTTAGCGTGGGAGATAGAAGTATTTAAAAAGAGATATATGATGAGACAGGGAGCTTGTAGCTCGGAGGATCAAGTGCAAGAGTTCAGGAGTTGCTATCTTCCAGTGTCCGCGAGGTGAGTCTTCTCACTATACCTCACCCGGAAGGGTTTGATTGTGTGACCGGAAGGTCAAGTATGTTGTGTGTTATGTTTATATGCTATGAATGGAAAGTTAGTTGCTACGCGTGATATACATGCTTATATATGGGCCGGAAGGCAAGGTATTATGTGACAGAAAGGTCAGGTATGATATGTGATATATGTGCTTTATGTGTTAGAGTATTTGTATTATGCGTTATATGTGTGTATGGGCCGGAAGGCGATTATCTTGTGGACCGAAAGGTCCGGGCCGGAAGGCAATGTTATGTGGATCGGAAGATCCGGGCCGGAAGGCAATGTTATGTGGATCGAAAGATCCGGGCCGGAAGGCAAAGTTATGTGGATCGAAAGATCCGGGCCGGAAGGCGATATTATGTGGATCGAAAGATCCGGGCCGGATGGCGTATGTGCGTAAGGTATATTGGGGAACTCACTAAGCTTCGTGCTTACGTTGTTTATGTTATGTTGTTTCAGGTTCTTACAGTAACGCGGGACGGCAACGGTTCGATTGTACACACCGAAGAAAGAGTTGTGTTTTGGAGGATCCTGGTCTTCTATTATAATGAAAATGAAACCATGTTTTGTAATTCGAATGTGAATAAGATTTTAAACAAGTGTTTTTAATATTAAATTGATTATTTAAAAGAAAATTTTGTTTTTGGAAATCTGGGTGTTACAAATTGGTATCAGAGCCTTGGTTTGAGGGATTCGGACGCGCCTACGGGTAAATCTGGACTCAAACTGAGGAAGTAAGAAAAAGTTTTCCAAATAAATGGTTTTCTAAAAGTGAAAAAGAGTTCAAAGAGAAAGCAAGAAAGAGCAGTGTGTACAATCAGCCAGAGCCAAACGGTGATTTCCCAAAATACCCTTACTTTTGTATTATGAAATATCTATTATGCACCTTATGAGATATTATTGCATGCTAGAGACAGGCTAGGTATTTCACATTTTAGGACTAGAGTGGCCTGATTTGTGATGCCTTAGTCTAGGGTTGTTGTTATATGTGCGTTATGCTTTTGTGTGTATGTGATGAGTGAGAGTATCTAGTTAGAACGCACAAGGGGTAAAGCTACGGGGTACAGAAGTACTCTGAGGATGAGCCGAGAAGGTGGAGCTACCACAGATGGGGAGTCCTATGTATGCTTCAATGCTCGAATGCTGCTTGCTTTGTGCTTTGTGGAGTTGTTAATGATGGGAGTCAGCTACTAAGTGAGTATGACGATACTCAGGAGGTAGAGGGCTGGCATCAGTAGGAACTCTTCAGCAGCTGATAGCAAAGAAGTGGGAGGACGGCGGAAGGGACTAGGGAGTAAACCTAGCCAGATGAGTGCGCTGGTAGAGTAGAGGATTTCGTTGGAAAGCGAGCACGCGCGATGAGATGGGTGAAGGAGCAGGTTTATCAGCTACTTAGGAACTCTGGGATGGTCCGTGTGGAAAGTATGGGTAGATGTGGCAGGTAGTATGGGCCCGTACTACTGAAAGCAGAGGACCCATACTTGATACAGGGGGCATTCTGAAGGTCCTAAGGAACAGATTGAGGAGTGATGTTATGGTTCGAATACCATACATCGGAGCGGATACAGAGTGATGTTATGGTCAGGGCACCATACATCGGAACAGATTGAGATAGATGTTGTGGTTCGAGTGCTATACATTGGAGCAGATTGAGGAGTGGTGCTATGGTTCAGGTACCATACACCGAAGCATGTTGAAGGGGGATGTCATGGGATGAGTACCATGGTTCGTAGTGGATGATGCTTGTGGCTATCTTGTTATCCGGAAAGCGAGCACGCGCGATGAGATGGGTGAAGGAGCAGGTTTATCAGCTACTTAGGAACTCTGGGATGGTCCGTGTGGAAAGTATGGGTAGATGTGGCAGGTAGTATGGGCCCGTACTACTGAAAGCAGAGGACCCATACTTGATACAGGGGGCATTCTGAAGGTCCTAAGGAAGCTCAAAAGGTCGTAAAACAAGCTCTCACAATGCAAGAGCCTTCCTTGAGTGCAAAAGCCACTCCATTCTGCCTTGTAACCCCTCTAAGGAGCTAGATCTGAAACATCAAGCTCAAACCATACTTGCAATCATGGTTGGTGACCAAAATGGCTTAGAAAAGCCCTAAAACTCCACAAAATGGGATCTATCAAAAGAGCAAGCAAGGTATAGACTTTATACCTTCTGAAGTCTGCAAATGGTTCTCAAAACCGAATCCTTCTAGCCTCCTCTTGATCCTTCAAGCTTTTCCTTCCTTCCTTGGATAACAAAAGCACCAAAATCATTCCAAATGCCTTAGATTGCTTCAATAACGGCTACGGTTTGCTATGGGGGTCTTCTGGGAGCAAATGGGACTAAGGAGGCCGAGTTAAGGTGTTTAAATAGGGTGACAACCCTCATATTAGGGTTTTTTGTCCAAACAGGGTCTACTCGCCGAGTCCGGGACTCGACTCGCCAAGTGCACAACTTAAACTCCGTGCCTCATCCCGCTTCTACTCGGCGAGTTGGTCCTTCAACTCGCCGAGTCCAAGACCAAATGCAAAATATTTAAAGATTTAATAAAAAGAACACGTACCAAAAACCAGGTGCTACAAATCTCCCCCACTAATTTTAGACTTCGTCCTCGAAGTCTGTTGCTCGATCCTGAAACAGATTGGGGTAGTTCTCCATCATCTCATCCACTAGATCCCAAGTCCACTCCAACTAGAGCTGGCAAAAACTGACCCAACCCACTAACCCAACCCGAACCCAACCCAAAATTAGCAGGTTGGGTTGAGATTTTCAACCCATTTATGTTAAATGGGTCAACCCATCTAACCCATTTAAATAAATAGGTTGGGTTGGGTAAAAACTATCAACCCGTTTTCAACCCACCAACCCATTTAACTTTAATTTATATTAAATTTAATAATTATTAAAATATTATCATGTATTAATCTACGTATTAGTTTATAAATTACAATGTTTGTATTATTATTTATGTTTTAAAAAAATAGAATCCTAATTTCTACCTTTTTGCTTGGCACCGACAACACTAACCACTCTAAAAAATCTCTTAGAAATTAAATATCTTTAATGTTATTTTAATAATTTCTTTGTATATGTGAATTGTGATTGTTCTTTTGTCATACATTGAAATTTTATTTAAGTCTGTAACTAATTTAAGTGATGTAATCTTTAGTTAATTTATTTATTCTTTTTATTTTAAATGGGTCAACCCAAATTTCACCAATTTATTTAATTGGTTGGTTTGTGAATTATATAAACGGGTCAACCCGATGACAACCCATTTATCTGAAAGGTTGGGCTGGGTTGGAAATATCAACCCATTTATATAAACAGGTTGGGTTGGCTTGAAATTGTCAACCCAATTAATAAATGGGTTGAACCCGAACCCAACCCAGGTCGACCTATTGCCACCTCTAACTCCAACCCCTTCTGGTGCTGCCATTGCACCTTCACGAATTCTACTCTTTTATTCCTCAAATTCTTCGACTTTCGCTCAAGGATCACTACAGGCCGCTCGATGTAACTCAGGCTGCCATCAACCTAAATGTCCTCCAAGGGTACCACTGCTGAGTCGTCTACCAGGCACTTTCGCAGCTGAGAAACGAGGAAAGTGTTGTGTATCTGACTGAGTTCGGTTTAGACTATATGTTCAATGTGCTGGTAGGCACAAAGGATTCAAAACGGCTAGACTTAGTTTGACAATCGAAAGGACTTGAGAGTATAGACTTAGATAGTTTCATTTGGACTGACAATACGACGCTTGGTAGATTGAGCAGTGAGACAAACATGAGAATCTGCATAATACATTAAAATCATATGTATCTAGAATTGTGGCTTAACATTTCCTTGATGTATGGACTCATGGTTTTAATTCCGGTACTGATAGGGCAACTGGGGGTTTTGATAAAGTAGGTATGTAGGAAATTATTTTCTTGCTTTCTATCTATCAGTCATATGTTGCTTCCTTTGCGTGATTGGAACATATCCGACCTGGAATGCCACATATGCAACTCTATCTATATGCATATCCTTATCTATGAAATTCTTTCTATCTGTTAGTCATATGTTTTCCCCTCTAGATGATCGGAAGATCTGACCTGGGACACAGGACATGCAGCCTACTATGTCTCTAATCCTCTATCTATGTTAGTCATATGTTGTTCCTTCTGCATGATTGGAAAACATCTGAGCTAGGATACAACATATGAACTTCTGTATCTGACTTCTTTCTTAATAACTGAATAGTCACCTAAAGTAAGGACTTCTTTGGAAGTTCTTGATTACCAAGGTATGCCAGGAAGTGAGGAACACGTTCTAGTACATCTAAAATTGAACCATTTATGTCACACTCCTGAACCAGACGGTGGAAACGTCTGAGGGCTCGCGTGACTTAAATTGAAATATCATCACAATGAATACACATGAAACATAACATAAACATCACCATGCATAAATATATTACAATTAACATTGTTCACATCAAGTACATTGTCTAAATATTAAATTTCCATAACATAAATTGTTCGAGAGTTTTCAAAACATAACATCCTAATACACTTCGTATTGTTCTTCAGTTTATTTGTTACCCGAGTATACAAGTTATTTTGAAAATGTCAGCATAAAGAATGATGGTGAGTTGATAAGCAGGTTTGATATGAAAATGTTTTGTGTAGTTTATAAAAACCAGAAAATCCGATATTTTCTTAACCGACAATTGTTTATACAAAAAAGTGTGAAGATCCATAGGTATATACATGAATGATTTAAAAATGTGCGTAAATGAGAAGTTTTACATTATAGTTATTGAAAGTACAAGTGAATAATGTTGATTTCCCCCAAAAGACCCGATGTTTTCCGATACATAGTATGATCGTTTTGTATTATTATATTGTCACAACGAATAAATATGATTTCTCCTGATTACTCAGATGGTATTGGATTTTTATGTGAGTCGTTATAACCATGCATGATAATGACTAGTTCTTCTGTCTTGGCATTCTAATGAACGTCAGAATTGATCTTAAGATTTTGTCACCCTAGACTCGCCGAGTCTAACTGTAGCGAACAGCTTAGGTGTGGGGGAGTCACCCACGTATAGATCTATACACAAACTCTCGCTCTCCCTCCAGGAGACTTTGATTATAACTACAGACTACGATCGACACTTAAGGGTGTCGCTCGTTATTACTCACTTAATCCAAATGAATTTGATTACCCTTGATTAACGACCTGAATTTTGGTTTACTTAAATAGAAGGTAAGCCTAACAGACGAGGAGTAGAGGACCACGAGGTCCCACTAATCGCGTATGTTATCTAAGGTTGTCGGGTATACAAAGGGTGCGTTGGCCTACTTTGCATATGATTTATTTGGACCTTACTAGCAATGCTAGCTGGCCACTGAGGCCCAACAGCATGTAAATGCCATTGAGGGACCCTTAAGCATGTAATTGGGTCATAGGAGGCCCAATAAACATGTATTTGTATTGGTAGGCCCAAAAGTCATGTTAATGGGTCACGAAGGCCCAATAAGCATGAGTAGCATCTTTAAAGCCCAACAATTTGAATATTTACTTTTTTTAGGTATAGTATAATTGTCGGAAAGTCTGATTGAACAATCGTTAAATCGCAAAGGCACGAAGTTTGACGATTGTTTTATAACGATATTTAAATATATGTATATTTTTCATTGTAAATTCATAAGTTGTAATTTGGTATTTTTGACCTAATATCTTAATAATAAAATAATTGACTCAAAAATATTGGTTTGACCTATTCAGCCCCTCTTTAATATAAATGACAATTTTAGCCCCTTTTTGTAAAAATAATGACGTTTTAGGTCCTTAAACTATTTTTCTTGACATTTTGGCCGAAAGACTTATTTAAATAATGTTTTCAACCCAAATTTTACTTTTTGGCAGTTTCAGCCCCTTTAGTAAAAAGATTTTCATTTATAGTCCAAACTTTTCTCAACTTTTACAAATTTGACCCAAAATCCAAAAACTTTACATTTTTAATCCTTTCTGGCAAAAAGTGTCAATTTAATCCCTGAAATAAGGCCCTTTAAATCTAATTGAATTTGTTATGGCCCAATAAGGCCCATTAAAGATAAACTACTTCATTTTAGGTTTATAAGGCCCAAAAAGGTTAAGTTTCATGAGAGTGGGTCCAATGAGAGCCCATTTAAGAGTTCTAAGCGCATAATAGTCAAATTGAAAGTTTATTGCCCATTAGGCACAGTAAGGAATTCCTAGTCCACATTGGACTTAAACTGGGGTTTCTAGGGTTTCCAATCTTTTGTTGACTATTTGAGTGCATGTATGGAGTGTTTGATGGAATTTGTTGTCGTTGAATAAGCATCATACATTCTTTCAAGTTTTAGTTACAATGTTATGCTTGTTAATTATCTATAAAGCATCAGATTTCCTAGTTGTGACATCATCCCCCAGTTAGAGGGAATTTTGTGACAACCCGAAATTTCCAATTGTATGAACATCACCTATTCAATAGAAGCTAGTTCAGTTTCAGTGATTTTCAAGCTTTTCCGAAACAAGTTTGTGTACATTAGGGTTTATGTTTTGGATGATATCAGGAGTGTGGATACTCCTGGTTTTGTGAAACTTGGGCATTTCAAGTTTCATACTGTTGCAGTCCAATATCAGGAATGAAAATATTTTCTGCCAAAATATTCCAGGACTATAAATAGTTTCTGAATGAAATTAATTCATTATTCACAATCCCAAATAGAGAAAAGCCATATTCTCTCTGACGGATCTTCGGGTTTTCATCCCAGATTGTGAGTCTACTTTTCTATATGTGTTTCAATACTTGTTTAATGCTTATTAACATCAATAACATGTCTAGATATCAAGATCCGGGAGTTTACCACCCAAGAACGTTCTTGGGGAGTAAACTCCAAAATGGAACATTATGACTTCCTAGTCCCGATTCCTTGTTAGACAACTTGTTTAGGAGTTAGGATATGATCTTTATAGGCCAAAAAGCATCCCAGAAACACAAGTTCTAGGAGTTTACGGCCAAGGAACTCCCTTGGGCCGTAAACCCCTTTTCAAGGGCTTAAATGCCCTAAAACTTTCCCCAAATGCTTAAGGACTTTAACTACTAGTACTTGTGCTTGTTTAGAACATCAAAAGCCCATAAAAACCATAAGTTTCTAGGAGTTTACGGCCAAGAACCCTTCTTGGGCCGTAAACCCCTTTATGTGGGACAAAAATCATTCCAAGCAACCCTTAAGCCTTTAGACAATTTACCTTGCACCTTTGGGACAAGAATGGAGAGTAGAACACATAGAAATCACTCCTTGAAAGGAGTTTACGGCCAAGGAACATGACTTGGGCCGTAAACTCCAAGTGCAGGCACCAAAGTGTGCCTCTTGTCCCCATTAGCCTTAGATAAATTCATGGATGCCATTCTTGATGTTTAAGTGCCTCAAATCAATTAAATTCCTAGAGTTTACGGCCGTAAACTCTAAGGTGAGGGACCTTAGGCCGTAAACTCCCATATGGTGTGTTCTAAAGCCTTAAACTACTTCATGTGTTATTCCAATAAAGCTAGGAGTGTTCTAGGGTCAAGATAACACCACAAAACACCCAAAACCACCCTTTTAGGAGTTCACGGCCATAAACCTATGAGTTTACGGCCGTAAACTCCAAGGTGTGGGGTTTGTTGGGTGGTGAACTCCTATACAAGGCCCTTTGATGTTTCAAACCCTTTTGCCTTGTCCCGTAGCAACTTAGATGCAACCATTTGAACCTTAAACACTCATAAAAGTGTTTAAATGTTTTCTAAGTGTCTTAACTTATTCATTTAAGTTATTATATATCTAATTAGTTATATATATGTTTATTATATGATAACTAGGCTCGTGCGTGTAAACCAGTGTCCGTTTGCCAACTAGCACGGTAGCCGACACTGCAATTCAAACGACTCACCACAAGTGAGTTCATACCCCTTGAATCAACCTTTGAAATGATTTTAAGTGTTTTAAATACTTTATGGGGGGAATACAAGTCAAATACTTATAAGTTATTACTTCAATCACATGTGATTGTGTTTAATCACATGTGATTAATAACTAGGAAAACAACGATTTTTACCACTGTTCAAACTGTTTATCAAAATGCCTTACTTTGAAATGTTTTACAAACTGTTTTACTATCCAAACTTACTTATAGACTGTGATTTAAACAAATGCTTCTTATACTTAAACTGTTTTATTAACTTATGCCTTCAAATTGTTTTATAGATCGACATCAAGTCGATCTCCCCTTGAAATCATATTTATGCTTCAAATGTTTTATAAAAATTTATTTATGCTTTATATATACAATTGCATGCCCATATATGTATAGATATATAAATAATGTTCAAAAGGCTTAGGAATGCCATCTGCCCTATTTCCTTTTCCTCGATTTGGATGTGGTCTGGTGGGATTTCGGGTGACCATCCGAAGGTCGTTTCAATATTACTTATATATCATACATACATATATAGACATAAAAGTACTTCCATATTCATACTCATCAGTACATCATTAGCTGGTTACCATCGGGGTAACGCAGGATCATACATATACAGATATACTAGAAACAATACATATACAGATATACTAGAAACAATACATATACAGACATACTAGAAACATTACATATACAGACATACTAGAAACAATACATATACAGATATACGAGAAACAATACATATACAGATATACGAGAAACAATACATATTCAGATATACGAGAAACAATACATATACATAAATACGTAATAATTGTGATCCACTGTATCGGGCATGCCTTATATGTCATGGCCCGAGTTGTATCCAGAATTCTCTTGGAGGGAGAGCGTGAGTTTGCGTATAGATCTATACTGGATTGACTATCCTACACCTTGCTGCTAGCTACAGCCGGACCTGCAGGTCTGCGGGTGCCAAACGTCATTTCTTTTATTACGACCATTCATTATGTCGTTGTTACCAGTCGATAGCATGGTGCAATTTATCACATTACACCTTAATATAAATCCGATTTAAGGTAGTAGTATTTAGTACAGCAGTAGTCTTATTATACAAAACTACAGTACTACAAGGATTTACCCATTACATATTTTAGTGATAATCTCACTTAAGCATTAATGTACAAACTATATTTTAACAAATGATAGTTATATTTGGGTAATCACACACTTTACAACAGAAAAGTTTACAAAACAGCCTAGCCTTGGTAGAAGGTTACTTTTATAGAAAATATAGGATTTTCTGAGTGATTCAAACTCTTACAAACACTTTCAAACATTTACTTACATTTTTACAACTTATACATTGAGACAGGTTCAAACGTTTTTACAAGAAACATTGACACTAAAATACTTATGAACTCACCAGCTTAATGCTGATAAACTCTTTCAAAATAACTTGTATTCTCAGGTCATCAGTAGACAGGTACCGAGGCCAGCTTTTAAGAAGATGGAGTGCCTTCAAGACTCATCTCATATTATTGTGTTTCATTATTTTTGGTGTCTATAACTGTACAGAAAACACTTGTATTAAAATTATATATTTAATGCAATGGATGATGTTGTTTGCTTATTTACATTTACTGTGTTGTGATACTATACATGACGTCCTCCGCCCCAGAACGTTTCCGCCGTTCTTGGTTTTGGGGTGTGACAGATTGGTATCAGAGCATTGTTTATAGTGAATCAAGTATATCAACCCATAAAAGATATACTAATCTATAAACCCAAAAGGGACTAAAACACTCTGACCAAGAGTCTATACTTTAAATAATAAAATATTTAATTAAGTATACTAGTCTGCATTTATACTAAAATTAGTGTCACAATGACAAGAACAAAAGTATTACGATTGTTGAATATCACAAGTGAGCTCGGGGATGTATGGTTAGTCCTGGGAATGGCATAGCCTGATCAACTATGCTGGTCCTAGGAGTGATTAGAATATGCCCTAGAATGGTTGTGATATGTTAACAAGTCTAAAAACTTACCAACAATACCACAAGAAGATCAGTAGAACTTAACCTTAAAATACTATAGGAGTATTTTGTGCTATTAGTTACACGTATACTATATTCTTATACCTCTCTTCTCGCGTAGATCTAAATGGCTGGATTCCATCATGGCGACCCGTACTTTCCCAATGAAGGCAATGCCGGATGCATCGATGAAGAGCCCGAAGATGATCATCCAATCCCTTTGGATGATCACCTCGCAGAAGGCTTTTCGGATGGATCCGACTCCGAGCCTGAAGTCAACAACCTACCGCTAGTAGGTCAAGCCCCGAACAACAACCCTCGGCCAGCGTTTCCAGGCCCTACTCCCATGTGGGCAAACGACTTGAATCGCTGGAGTGATGAGCAGGGTCAGCCCTTACCATACTTTGGGGACTGAACCTATTACAATGTTAGCGATGGTGGATCTGCTGATAGAGCTCTACCGGTAATCATCCGCAGAATAGCTCGTAATGTCGAGCAGGGTCGAGCAGCCATCGACCGGGTCATGGAGATTGATGCAAATTCAGGTGTCAATACAGTCCGCATTCGCCGTCTCGAAGAGGACATGGAACGGACCCGGAGAACCAACGAAACTCTGCAGCAACAGCTGGCTGCCTCCCGTGCTGAAGTATTAGAACTTCGAGCTCGTCAGAGAGCTCAGGACCGACACCTTCAAGAGGTGTTTCACCAAGTGTCCGACCTCAGGGATCGCCCGAGGAATTCCCATCGCCATTAGATGATGTCTAGTACATCTCTGTCTTTTGATTTAGGGATAGCCTTGAACTTATGTGCACTAAGTGGCACTTGTCTGTAAAATATTCCTAACTTTTGGTACTCTAATTAGGAATCTAGGACTGTCAGTATTGTCCTTATGGTATGATGCAAGACCTACTGTTAGGTCGATTTTCCTTGAACTTATTGCATCAGTAATACCTGTACTATTGAAATCTATCTAAATTGTGGGAAAAATTTGTACACTTGTGTAATCCTACTAATATTCCTTATTGTGATTTCAAACACTCATTCAAACTGTTGGGCTATGGTTAGTTAGTCCATGGGTCACTCTCACGTTGCTTACAAATTGATTCTTATCATCCTTCTTGTTTTTATAAACTTATAGCTGAAGGATGCCTCCTCGCAAGTCTCCCAGAAATAGGAATAATCCTGTACCTCCACCGCCTCCACCACCTGCAGTCATCGATATTGCAGCCCTGAATGCTGCCATAGCTGCAGCAGTGGCAACTGCCATGGCTCAGTATCACTCATCGGATGCTAGCAGAGGTGGAACCCCTGTTGAATCTATCCCAGTTGAAATCCCTGTGCGCTCGAGGGAGTGCTCTTACAAGGATTTTACAAACTGCAAGCTGAAGCCTTTCAATGGCACCGACGGATTCATTGCTCTCTTGCAATGGTTCGAGAAGACTGAATCAGTCTTCGAAATATGTTCGTGCCCGGCTGCATTTAAAGTGAAATATGCCGCCTGCACCTTCGAGGATAAAGCCCTAACGTGGTGGAACGGCCACGTCAAAGCCCTAACTCTCGTCGTGGCTAACGACATGGGCTGGGCAACGATGAAGGACCTCATGACTGAGGAATATTGCCCGAGGGGCGAAGTCCAGAAGTTAGAACATGAACTCTGGAATCTGACAATGAAGGGCACCAACGTGATCGCTTACACTGCCCACTTTAGCGAACTGGTGGCCCTATGCCCCAACATGGTTCCCACTGAGGGGAAAAAGATTGAGCGGTATGTATGGGGGCTAGTGCCTCCGTACCAGGGGAATGTCTTAGCATCCAACCCTGCTACCTTCGACAGTGCCAAGCGATTGGCACAAAGACTTATTGACCATGGAGTCAAGACCTCTGCAACTACAACCACCCTAGCCATCCCAGAACCCTCTAAACCCGCTGGCAACAAGCGGAAATTCTTGGAGGAGAAGAAGAAGCAACGAGCTTCAAAGAAACAACAAATCGTAGCAGTACATGCTGCGGTAGCCCCTACTGTTGTTACTGCTCCGGGGAAGCAGTATTCTGGAAGTTTGCCGAAGTGCAACAAGTGCAACTTCCACCATAACGGCCCCTGCTGTGAAATGCAGTGTTCTAACTGCCACAGAAAAGGACACACCGTCCGATTCTGTAGGTTCCCGGCGCAACCGATCTCCCAAGTTCCTGGCTCTGGCGTGAGCCCAACTTGCTATGGATGTGGCGAAACAGGCCACTTTAAAAGGGACTGCCCAAAGGCGAGGAATACTGAAGGAGCAGGGAGGGTACTAGCAATAGGCCACGGGGAAGCAGTTGCTGACCCGACAGTGGTGACTGGTACGTTCCTCCTTGAAAACTCCTATGCATGCATTCTGTTCGATAGTGGAGCGGAGCGAAGCTTCGTAAACCACAAATTTGCTCGCATGCTTAAGCAACAACCACACGCACTTAATGAACAATTCACAGTAGAGATGGCCAATGGGAAAACTGAAAGTACTAATAGCATATATTTAGGTTGTCTTCTAACCTTAGATAACCATTCATTCCCAATCGACCTTATGCCGGTCTCAATAAAAAGTTTCGACGTTATTATCGGCATGGATTGGTTAAGTCTTCATTGCGCCGACATCATGTGCTACGAGAAAGCAGTCCGACTAAACCTCCCGTCTAACGAAACTCTTATAGTCTACGGCGACAAACCTGGTGTGAGTCTTCGCATTATATCTAGTATTCAAGCACAGAAATATCTGCGCAAAGAATACCACGCATTCCTTGCTCACGTCGTCGACACGAACCTAGAAACGAAAGAACTAAAGAACCTCCCAGTAGTGAGCAACTTTCCCGATATTTTCCCAGAAGAACTACCCGGGTTACCTCCGCAACGACAAGTCGAGTTCAGAATAGACTTAGTCCCAGGAGCTACCCCAGTAGCCAAGTCGCCCTACCGTTTAGCACCAGCCGAGATGCAAGAACTCTCTGGTCAACTTAACGAACTGCTCAGCAAGGGCTTTATAAGACCAAGTTTCTCACCTTGGGGAGCACCGGTCTTGTTCGTTAAGAAGAAAGACGGATCATTCCGTATGTGTATTGACTACAGAGAACTCAACAAGTTGACGATCAAAAATCGTTACACTCTGCCACGCATAGATGATCTATTCGACCAACTGCAAGGGGCGAGCTATTTTTCCAAGATTGATCTGAGATCCAGGTATCACCAGTTATGAGTGCTCGAGGAGGATGTGCCGAAGACAGCCTTCCGGACTCGTTACGGACACTACGAGTTCGTGGTGATGCCATTCGGATTGACCAATGCGCCCGCAGTCTTCATGGATCTGATGAATAGAGTATGCCGACCTTACTTAGATCAGTTTGTCATCGTTTTCATTGACGACATCCTGATCTACTCCCGAAGTAAGAAGGAGCATGGTGATCACCTACGACAAGTTCTAGAGACACTACGAAAGGAGAAACTTTATGCGAAGTTCTCGAAATGTGAATTTTGGATCCGAAGAGTCGAATTCTTAGGACACGTGGTTAGCGAAGAAGGAATCCACGTGGACCCTTCCAAAATAAAAGCCATTGAGAACTGGTCAGCACCAAAGACACCTACAGAAATTCGCCAATTTCTAGGTCTCGCTGGCTACTACCGCAGGTTCATTCAGAACTTCTCCCGAATAGCGAAGCCTCTTACGACCCTGACCCAGAAAGGCGTAGCCTTTGACTGGGAAGAGAAGCAAGAAAGAGCATTCCAAACTCTCAAACGAGCCTTGTGCACCGCACCAATACTATCCCTTCCTGAAGGAATAGAAGACTTTGTAGTCTATTGCGATGCATCCAATCAAGGACTCGGATGTGTTCTGATGTAGCGAGGTAAGGTCATCGCCTATGCCTCGAGACAGTTGAAGACACACGAGGTTAACTACACGACCCACGATCTTGAACTAGGAGCAGTAGTGTTTGCTCTGAAGATCTGGAGACATTACTTGTATGGAACGAAGAGCACTATCTTTACCGACCATAGGAGTTTACAACACATTTTCGATCAGAAGGAGCTCAACATGAGACAACGACGGTGGGTCGAGCTACTCAGTGACTACGAATGCGATATTCGTTATCATCCGGGTAAAGCCAACGTAGTAGCAGACGCCCTAAGTCGGAAAGAATATTTTGGTCGCAAGGTCAAGTCATTATCAATAACCATCCATTCACACCTGACTAAGCAAATTCAGGCGGCTCAGCTTGAGGCCATGAAACCTGAAAATGTGTCGAGTGAATCCCTTAGGGGAATGGACAAGAACTTCGAAGCTAAGGGTGACGGAGCTTTATATTTCATGAACCGGATCTGGACACCGAAACACGGTGGTTTCCGAGACTTGGTCATGACCGAGGCCCACAACACTCGGTATTCCGTCCACCCAGGTTCAGATAAGATGTATCTGGATCTGAAAAAGCTATACTGGTGGCCTAATATGAAAGCAGAGATTGCTACCTTCGTGAGTAAATGCCTTACTTGCGCAAAGGTTAAGGTCGAGTACCAGAAGCCCTCTGGCTTACTGCAACAACCAGAGATCCCAGAGTGGAAGTGGGAGCGGATCACTATGGATTTCATAACCAAGTTACCCAAGACGACGGGTGGACTTGACACCATATGGGTCATCGTTGATAGATTGACCAAGTCTGCACACTTCCTACCTATCAAAGAAACCGACAAGATGGAGAAACTTACGAGAAAATACATTAGGGAAATTGTACGGTTGCATGGTGTACCTATTTCCATTATCTCCGATAGAGATAGTAGGTTCACTTCAAGATTTTGGCAATCCCTACAACGTTCCCTGGGAACAAGGCTGGACATGAGCACAGCCTACCATCCACAGACCGACGGACAGAGTGAAAGGACCATCCAAACACTGGAAGATATGTTGCGAGCCTGTGTGATTGACTTTGGAAAGGCATGGGATACTCATTTACCCCTTGTCGAATTTTCCTATAATAACAGTTATCACACGAGCATCAAGGCTGCTCCATTCGAAGCTCTCTACGGCCGCAAGTGCAGATCCCCTCTGTGCTGGGCTGAGGTTGGTGATACCCAATTAGCAAGAGGGCAAGCTTCCGACAGTACTCTCATTGGTCCAGAAATCATTCGGGAAACGACATAGAAAATCGTTCAAATCCGTGAACGATTGAAAGCCTCTAGAGACCGACAGAAGAGCTACGCCGACAAACGAAGAAAACCTTTGGAATTTCAGGTGGGAGACCGAGTCCTTCTCAAAGTCTCACCCTGGAAAGGCTTGCTACGCTTTGGCAAGCGTGGGAAGCTTAATCCGAGGTACATAGGTCCTTTCGAGATTCTTGCCAGAGTCGGCCCCGTATCTTACAAACTTGATCTACCCGACACACTGCGTAACGTACATTCTACATTCAATGTATCCAACTTGAAAAAGTGTCTGTCTGACGAGACTCTCGTAATCCCACTCGACGAGATCGAGATCAACGAGAGCCTCAACTTCGTGGAAGAACCTGTAGAGGTCATGGACCGTGAGATCAAGCAGACGAAACAAAGTCGTATCCCTATCGTGAAGGTTTGCTGGAACGCCAAGCGAGGACCGGAATTCACTTGGGAACGCGAGGATCAGATGAAGTTGAAATACCCTCATCTTTTCGCTTAATTGTTTGTAACTTTTTATTTGCTTAAATTCTAATTTCGGGACGAAATTCCCTCTAACAGGGGGATGATGTGACAACCCGAAATTTCCAATTGTATGAACATCACCTATTCAATAGAAGCTAGTTCAGTTTCAGTGATTTTCAAGCTTTTCCGAAACAAGTTTGTGTACATTAGGGTTTATGTTTTGGATGATATCAGGAGTGTGGATACTCCTGGTTTTGTGAAACTTGGGCATTTCAAGTTTCATACTGTTGCAGTCCAATATCAGGAATGAAAATATTTTCTGCCAAAATATTCCAGGACTATAAATAGTTTCTGAATGAAATTAATTCATTATTCACAATCCCAAATAGAGAAAAGCCATATTCTCTCTGACGGATCTTCGGGTTTTCATCCCAGATTGTGAGTCTACTTTTCTATATGTGTTTCAATACTTGTTTAATGCTTATTAACATCAATAACATGTCTAGATATCAAGATCCGGGAGTTTACCGCCCAAGAACGTTCTTGGGGAGTAAACTCCAAAATGGAACATTATGACTTCCTAGTCCCGATTCCTTGTTAGACAACTTGTTTAGGAGTTAGGATATGATCTTTATAGGCCAAAAAGCATCCCAGAAACACAAGTTCTAGGAGTTTACGGCCAAGGAACTCCCTTGGGCCGTAAACCCCTTTTCAAGGGCTTAAATGCCCTAAAACTTTCCCCAAATGCTTAAGGACTTTAACTACTAGTACTTGTGCTTGTTTAGAACATCAAAAGCCCATAAAAACCATAAGTTTCTAGGAGTTTACGGCCAAGAACCCTTCTTGGGCCGTAAACCCCTTTATGTGGGACAAAAATCATTCCAAGCAACCCTTAAGCCTTTAGACAATTTACCTTGCACCTTTGGGACAAGAATGGAGAGTAGAACACATAGAAATCACTCCTTGAAAGGAGTTTACGGCCAAGGAACATGACTTGGTCCGTAAACTCCAAGTGAAGGCACCAAAGTGTGCCTCTTGTCCCCATTAGCCTTAGATAAATTCATGGATGCCATTCTTGATGTTTAAGTGCCTCAAATCAATTAAATTCCTAGAGTTTACGGCCGTAAACTCTAAGGTGAGGGACCTTAGGCTGGAAACTCCCATATGGAGTGTTCTAAAGCCTTAAACTACTTCATGTGTTATTCCAATAAAGCTAGGAGTGTTCTAGGGTCAAGATAACACCACAAAACACCCAAAACCACCCTTTTAGGAGTTCACGGCCATAAACCTATGAGTTTACGGCCGTAAACTCCAAGGTGTGGGGTTTGTTGGGTGGTGAACTCCTATACAAGGCCCTTTGATGTTTCAAACCCTTTTGCCTTGTCCCGTAGCAACTTAGATGCAACCATTTGAACCTTAAACACTCATAAAAGTGTTTAAATGTTTTCTAAGTGTCTTAACTTATTTATTTAAGTTATTATATATCTAATTAGTTATATATATGCTTATTATATGATAACTAGGCTCGTGCGTGTAAACCAGTCTCCGTTTGCCAACTAGCACGGTAGCCGACACTGCAATTCAAACGACTCACCACAAGTGAGTTCATACCCCTTGAATCAACCTTTGAAATGATTTTAAGTGTTTTAAATACTTTATGGGGGGAATACAAGTCAAATACTTATAAGTTATTACTTCAATCACATGTGATTGTGTTTAATCACATGTGATTAATAACTAGGAAAACAACGATTTTTACCACTGTTCAAACTGTTTATTAAAATGCCTTACTTTGAAATGTTTTACAAACTGTTTTACTATCCAAACTTACTTATAGACTGTGATTTAAACAAATGCTTCTTATACTTAAACTGTTTTATTAACTTATGCCATCAAATTGTTTTATAGATCGACATCAAGTCGATCTCCCCTTGAAATCATATTTATGCTTCAAATGTTTTATAAAAACTTATTTATGCTTTATATATACAATTGCATGCCCATATATGTATAGATAATAAATAATGTTCAAAAGGCTTAGGAATGCCATCCGCCCTATTTCCTTTTCCTCGATTTGGATGTGGTCTGGTGGGATTTCAGGTGACCATCCGAAGGTCGTTTCAATATTACTTATATATCATACATACATATATAGACATAAAAGTACTTCCATATTCATACTCATCAGTACATCATTAGTTGGTTACCATCGGGGTAACGCAGGATCATACATATACAGATATACTAGAAACAATACATATACAGATATACTAGAAACAATACATATACAGACATACGCCTTAATATAAATCCGGTTTAAGGTAGTAGTATTTAGTACAGCAGTAGTCTTATTATACAAAGCTACAGTACTACAAGGATTTACCCGAGTTGTATCCAGAATTCTCTTGGAGGGAGAGCGTGAGTTTGCGTATAGATCTATACTGGATTGACTATCCTACACCTTGCTGCTAGCTACAGCCGGACCTGCAGGTCTGCGGGTGCCAAACGTCATTTCTTTTATTACGACCATTCATTATGTCGTTGTTACCAGTCGATAGCATGGTGCAATTTATCACATTACGCCTTAATATAAATCCGGTTTAAGGTAGTAGTATTTAGTACAGCAGTAGTCTTATTATACAAAACTACAGTACTACAAGGATTTACCCATTACATATTTTAGTGATAATCTCACTTAAGCATTAATGTACAAACTATATTTTAACAAATGATAGTTATATTTGGGTAATCACACACTTTACAACAGAAAAGTTTACAAAACAGCCTAGCCTTGGTAGAAGGTTACTTTTATAGAAAATATAGGATTTTCTGAGTGATTCAAACTCTTACAAACACTTTCAAACATTTACTTACATTTTTACAACTTATACATTGAGACAGGTTCAAACGTTTTTACAAGAAACATTGACACTAAAATACTTATGAACTCACCAGCTTAATGCTGATAAACTCTTTCAAAATAACTTGTATTCTCAGGTCATCAGTAGACAGGTACCGAGGCCAGCTTTTAAGAAGATGGAGTGCCTTCAAGACTCATCTCATATTATTTTGTGTTTCATTATTTTTGGTGGCTATAACTGTACAGAAAACACTTGTATTAAAATTATATATTTAATGCAATGGATGATGTTGTTTGCTTATTTACATTTACTGTGTTGTGATACTATACATGACGTCCTCCGCCCCAGAATGTTTCCGCCGTTCTTGGTTTTGGGGTGTGACAAATTTCGTCTGGAAATTCTTTTCGAAGCAAGATTTGAGAATGCGAGAATAAGTGAGGGTAGTTTTGCTTCATCTGGTCTTCGCGTTCCCATGTGAATTTCGATCCATGTTTCGCGTTCCACCGAACTTTCATAATCGGAATGCAACTTCGCTTACTACATTTCACTTCCCTGTCCATGATTTCAACTGGTTCCTCGATGAACAGGAGATTCTCGTTGATTTCAATTTCTTCCAATGGGATGATGAGAGTTTCGTCGGATAAGAACTTCTTCAAATTGGAAACGTGGAACACGGGGTGTACACTGCTGAGTTCGACAGGTAGCTAAAGTCTATAAGCCACTAGACCGATTCGGGCAAGAATCTCAAATGGTCCAATGTATCATGGGTTTAGTTTTCCCCGTTTCCCAAAACGAATCACCCCTTTCCATGGAGAGACCTTTAACAACACCCGATCCCCGACTTGAAATTCCAAGGGATTTCACCGTTTATCAGCGTAGCTCTTATGTCTGTCTCGTGATGCTTGTAATCGAGCTCTAATTTCAATTATCTTCTTTTTCGTTTTTTGTATGATTTCGGGTCCTGTTAACACATTTCTTGGTGTCTGTCCACTTGCTAGCTGAGTGCCACCTACCTCATCCCATCACAACGGTGATCTACATTTATGCCCATATAATGCTTCAAAAGCAGCAACTTTGACGCTTGATTGGTAATTGTTGTTGTACGAAAACTCAATTAAAGGCAATTGGGTATCCCACGACCTTCCAAAGTCTATCACACATACACGAAGCATATCTTCAAGTGTTTGAATGGTTCGTTCACTTTGACCATCCGTTTGTGGGTGGTAGGCAGTGCTGATGTCAAGTTGTATTCCCATAGCTTTCTGAAGTGATTGCCAAAAGCGTGAAGTAAACCTACTATCTCTATATAAGATGATAGATATTGGTACTCCATGGAGTCTCACGATTTCCGTGATATAGATTCTTGTCAATCGTTCCATCTTGTATGACTCTTTTATTGGCAGGAAATGAGCGGATTTTGTCAACCTGCTGACTATTACCCATATGGTATCCAAACCATCTATTGTCTTGGGTAGTTTTTGTTGGAATAGTGTCTAAGGCTGCAACTATATTAGGCAAGTATTTGACCTGATTGTGCATGGTCCTTTTGGGTTGCCTTCACCATAGCAACTTGACAGGAAGATTTATTATAAGAGAATAAATATTATTAATATATTATGAGAATAATATAAGGAATAATAATATTTTTATTTGATTAATATAAGTCATAGAATTAATTAGAATTAATTTGGTGACTTAAAGAGATTAATTAAATAAGAGGGTATAAACTGTCAATTGTTTGATAGTTACACTTTGGGCTGTAAATCCTTCTTGGATATGGTTGGACGATTTCAAGGGCTTGGGATAAGCCACAAATCGTCCAAGGGATTATCATGGAAAGGATTTGGATTGCTTTTAGTAAAGATTATCCAATTAGGGTTTAAGGGTGAAACCCTAGGAGCCTTACAAGTATAAATAGACCCCTAGGGCAAGGGAAATCGGCACCTCTGAAAAAGCAAAGAAACCCTGGCCGATTTCTAGTCCCTCTCCTCTCTCTCAAATCATCCTCTTGCTAGTTGGTGTTTGTAAGCCATTAGAGGAGTGACATTTGTGACTCTAAAGCTCCATGAACAAGAAGATCAAACAAGGGTTTCAAGGTAAGCTTCAAACTCTGATTTTCTATTGTTCTTATACTCTATTAGCCATTAGAAGTCTTGGATCCAATGAATGTTTAATTAGAGAAACCTAGATCCGAGCATTAGGGTTTGTATGTGCACATAGGAATGTTCATATAGCCAAAACCCGTCAGTGGTATCAGAGCCTAGATTGGTTTCTACTAAATTGATGCTTGATTGTTTGTTTCTTACTTGCAAAATTCGAATTTTGTGTTTTAGAGTCATGAACTCGACGAGTCCCATGGTGGACTCGACGAGTTGGCCTGACTCGACGAGTCCAGTTGGGAACTCGACGAGTTCAAGCGTCAGGAGGAGCAAAAATCAGGATTTTTGATATTTATCTTATGGAAACTTGCCTTTATCATATTAGATCAACCCTAATCTGATTTTTTGATATATATGACTATAATCCTGATCTAATTAAAGATATTTATCAATTAATAAAATATTTAATTTCCTTATGTGATAATTAGTTAATTATTTTGATTAAATTGGTAAATTATTTTGCAAGAAATCATTAAATAAATCAAATATGGATAATTATGGAATTATTTGTTAATTAAGATTATTTGTTATTTGATCCTCCATGTTTTAAATGTTTAAAACTTGCCCTCAAGTTTTTGAAATTTATGTTTTGCGCTTAAAAGTTTTAATTTAGACAATATAAATTTCAAACCCTAGAGTTTCACTAGATTAAAATACAACCCTATACTAATATAATATTACAAGATTAATATATATATATATATATATATATATATATATATATATATATATATATATATATATATATATAACTAAAATGCTAGTCTTACCGTTAGTAGGCCTCATTCACGAAGCCGATCTATAAGGTGGGTATAAGGTTGCGGCCTATAAAATGCCGCTTAATGGGTGTACACTCACACCCACCGCTTGCTTGATCGGTGAAGGGTCGTTAGCCAAACGGGTAGGATAGGGCAACCTCATCCTCTCATTAAAAGTATAATATGAAATAAAAAGTAACTACACTGTTTTCAAAAATTTCCCAATCTTATTTACTTTAGGAAAAGTGAATTGATGCAATCCCATGAAATTACACTTTGCACCTTGCTAAGAAGTTAATGGAGCGTGTGTGGTTTACCAGCACACTAATTGGTTCTAAGCGAAGGTGGCAAAGGGTGATTCATTGTTTATCATAGTTCGATGGAGCGTGTGTGGTTTACCGGCACATTGAATAGGTGATCGTTACAATGAAAGCACCATGTGAATTTGCATGGTAATTCACACCCGCATTGTGATCCTCGGTATCCCAGTCACAAAGAAGAGGGGCATATCGAGATTTAAACATGCCATTGAAAAGTTTCAATGAATCTCATCTAAACCTAGGAATTCTCAATACATTTAGGACTTAAAGTTATGGTTTTATGGTGGAGAATTAGTGAATCGTCATTCACTTACCTTCATATTATTTGCATGTTAGATTACGACATCCCTTTTCTAATATGTAAATATTGTTGTTGGATCCTAGCCCTAATTTTTTTTATTGGGTGATAATTAGGGATTCATATTTTAATCTATCTTTGTCCTTTGTATTTGTAGATGTCGAACGCAAACAACGCTGCTGCTAGTTCATTCACATTGATGAGCCTTTGTCAAAAGGTCACTTTCGATGGGACGAACTTTAGCGAATGGATAAGATACATTCGCACGATTGCTCGCTACGAGGACAAGGAGTATGTCCTCGATCAGAAGCTCGAGAAAATCAACCCAGAAATCGCTACTCCGGCTGAAATGACCGCTTTTGAAACTCACGAGCGTGATGCAACGAAGGTACATTGCATCATGATAGCCAGTATGAACTCTGAATTCCAAAAGTCCTATGAGGACATGTACCCGTATGAGATGCACCAAGACTTGTTGGAGAGATACCACCAAAACGCGAGACAAGAGCGTTATGAGATTTTCACTAACATGATTTCCGCTAAGATGGGTCATGGAGAGTCTCTTACCGTGCACCTGTAAAAGATGCAAAGGTATGTCGATCGTCTTTGCAAGTTGAATGTTGACTTTGGGGAAGACTTGGCGATCGACATGGTGCTTCACTCTTTGCCTCCAAGTTACAATCAATTTAGGATGACCTACCACATGAACAAAGAAGAGGTCACCCTAAGTAAGCTCCAAGGTCTCTTGAGGGTCGCTGAAAGCAACTTCAAGGACAAGTTTGTTGCACTAACTCCCAATCCACCCGTTGCTCCTGTGTTGGCCATTGGACAAGGAAGGGGAAAGAAGAGGAAGGCTTCATCTAAGAACCATCGCAAGGTTAAGCCCCGAGATGGTGCCTCTTCTAGTGGGACCAAAGTTGATCCTATTAAACCCTGCCCTAACCCAAAGGAGGCAGAGTGCCACCACTGCCACAAGATAGGACATTAGAGGAGAAGCTGCCCAGAGTACCTGCAAGCCATCAAGGAAGGAAAGATCAAGCCGTCTTTCGCAGGTATATACACAATTAAATCTAACGATTCATCTCATGATATTTCTTGGGTTCTTGATACCGGTTGTGGTTACCACATTTGTTCTAATGTGCAGGGACTAAGAAGAAATAGAGACGTGGAGCATGGAAGAATAAATCTAATCATGGGGAACAGAAGATCATCGCCTGTGACCAGGATTGGAGTGTATTCTTTAGTGCTTAGGAATGGTTTATCTTTAGATTTGAACAATTGTTGCTATTTGCCAGATATGGCTAGAAGCATCATTTCATTTCATGGTTTGTTTAGACAAGGTTTTAGATTTTCTTTTAATAATGAGAATGGTTCTATTTTGGCTTATCTAAATGGTGTCTTTTATTTTGAAGCAGTACCATGTAATGGAATTTATGAAACCGTTATGATTGTAGATAACTTAGGAAATGATGTTTTATGCATGGATTCTTCCAATAGTATGGATAGAGCATCCTTGTGGCATTGTTGTCTTGGACATGTCAACAAGAAACGTATAGCCCAACTCCAAAAGGATGGAGTGTTGGAGTCATTCGACCTTAGGGAAGATGACACGTGCGAGTGTTGTTTGCTTGGAAAGATGACGAAATCACACTTCAAGAGTACGTGCGAGAGGGGTGACGGTCTATTGGACCTAATACATACCGATGTATGTGGACCATTTAGATCAACCACGAAGGATGGGAACCGCTTCTACGTGACTTTTACCGATGATTATAGTAGATATGGGTATATCTATTTAATCAAGCAAAAGTCAAAAACCTTTGAAAAGTTCAAAGAGTTCAAGAATGAAATGGAGAATCAATTGGGCAAGAAAATCAAGATGCTTCGATCCGATCGAGGAGGAGAGTACCTAAGTCTTGAATTCCACGATTATCTCAAGGAGTGTGGAATAGTTTCACAATTGATGCCACCTAGTACACCACAATTGAAAGGTGTGGCAGAAAGGCATAATCGAACCTTGTTGGACATGGTTCGCTCTATGATGAGTTGTGCTTCACTACCTATCTCTTTTTGGGGGTATGCCTTAGAGACTGCCGCCCATATCCTTAACCGAGTCCCTACTAAGAAGGTTACCGAAACACCTCACGAGATGTGGACAGGGAAAGCTCCCTCGTTGGCACATATCAAGGTTTGGGGTTGTGAGGCTTTCGTAAGACGAGATACTCACGACAAGCTCAAACATCGTAGTGAGCGATGTATTTTCATCGGCTACCCGTAGTGGGAGGCAAATCGAGCTTGAAGAGATTCAAGAGTCGTTAGATGAAGGAACCTCTACCGCTGGCACTCAACCCGAGGTGGAAACTCCGGTTGAACCAATTGACGAATCCTTACCTCTTAGACATTCCGAAAGAGTTAGAGTTCAACCCCAGTTTTATGGTTTTCATATTACTACCGAAGGGGACACGTATATTAGTGATGGTACACTAATAAATCTTGATGAACCTAATAGGTATAAAGAAGCCATGGCAGGCCCGGAGTCTGTGAAATGGAAAGAGGCAATGGATAGCGAGATCCAATCCATGTATGATAACCAAGTTTGGAATTTGGTTGATAATGTGCCCGGACGTAAGACCGTTGGGTGCAAATGGATCTTCAAGAAGAAGACCGACGTGGATGGAAATGTACACACATATAAGGCACGATTGGTTGCGAAGGGCTTTACTCAAACTCCCGGAGTTGACTATGATGAGACCTTCTCACCAGTTGCGAAGATAAAATCTATTAGAGTGATGCTAGCTATTGCCGCATTTCATGATTATGAGATTTGGCAAATGGATGTCAAAACCGCTTTCCTTAATAGGAAGTTGGTCGAGGATGTTTACATGGCTCAGCCAGAGGGTTTTGTCGATCTGAAGCATCCAAATAGAGTGTGTAAGCTTGAGAAGTCCATTTATGGACTTAAGTAAGCATCTCGCAGATGGAATCTTTGCTTCGATGAGAAAGTCAAAGAGTTTGGATTTGTATGAAGCGAAGATGAATCGCGTGTATATGTCAAAGCCAGTGGGAGCATAGTTAGCTTTCGCGTTTTGTATGTTGATGACATATTGTTCATAGGAAACGACATCCCGACTCTACAGGAGGTTAAGTCCTGGCTCGGGAAGTGCTTCGCTATGAAGGACCTCGGAGAGGCTTCCTATATTTTGGGAATAAGGATAGTAAGAGAGAGAAGTAAGAGATTAATAGGACTTAGTCAGAACACTTGCTTAGATAAGGTACTAAAATGTTTTAGTATGGAAAAGTCGAAGAAGGGAGAATTACCGATACAAAGTAATGCCAAGTTGAGTAAGACTCAAAGTCCGAGTACCAAAGCTGAAATAGCAGAAATGAGCCGAGTACCATACGCTTCCGCAGTTGGCTCAATCATGTATGTTATGACTTGTACTCGCCCTGATGTAGCCTTTGCTTTGAGCATGGTTAGCAGATATCAAGGGAACCCTGGTAGAGCCCATTGGATTGCGGTGAAGAACATCCTTAAGTACCTTCGGAGGACGAAGGAATGGTTTTTAGTCCTCAGAGGGAGTGATGGCTTGAAGGTGTGGGGGTATAGTGACGCCAGCTTTCATACCGACAGGGACAACTACCGTTCACAGTCGGGCTAGGTCTTTACCCTAAATGGAGGAGCAATGACTTGGAAAAGTTCCAAGCAGGAAACCGTAGCTGATTCAACGTGCGAATCAGAATACATTGTAATGAGCGAAGCATCGAAGGAGGCAATATGGTTGAAGAACTTCATTGGTGATCTTGGATTTGTACCCACCATAAAGGAGCCCATGGAGATTTTCTGTGATAATGAAGGATAGGTTGCCTTGACCAAGGAACTGAGAGATCATGGTAGATCACGACATATTGACAGAAAATATCACTTTATTAGACATCGTGTAGAAGAAGGACAACTCATAGTGAAGAGGATATCATCGGAGGATAACCTAACAGATCCGCTTACGAAGGGACTGAGTAGGGTTAAGCACTTGCAGCATGCTAGGAGTATTGGGCTGAAGGATGATATTAGCATAGATTAGATAGTAGTAGAAATGTGTATTAGATAAATGTAATTAACATTTGATGAATAAATAAAAGAGTATTATTTATGAGTAATGTTACTGTCTTATGTTGATTGTTTAACTATTGTTTCATTTTTGCATGTTTTGACTTCCAGAATAATTGAGTTTATTAAGAATTATCTAATTATTCAAATTTTCCACAAGCGGTCATATGTTGGAAGTAGATGTGAATGAAGATTGTCATGAATCGGTGTGTAGATTATCTAAATAGTATTAGACTTAGCAAAGGGTTGCTGCAATGTTCATGAGTGCTTATGAACTAGTTTTGAGCATTGGAACAAACCCACGCTTACTGGAATCACCTTATGGAATATGATAGAAAAGGGTGATCGCAAGACGATAATATCATATAGTCTTAAAACTTAGATATATGGTTTGTTATTTGTTAATTGGTTGTACATTGATAATGCGAAAATGCATCAGTAACTCGGTGTTATAAAACGCATTGTTGTGTATAGTTGATTAATGAATAATTAAATGCATATAAGTCGAAGTTTATCTGTTACTTTTATCCCAAGAGAGTAAAAGCGATATCTCGGCCGCTCGATAATTTGATTTGACTTATGTGTCAGGCCCGGTCAGAATTGAATTGATGTGTTCGACTAAGTTCTATGTCAAATAAATCAGAGATCGAGAAACCAAGTGCTTAGACAAATTATTCCATAGAATGTCAGCATGATATCTTCCAGAGGACTGTACGATCCCTTATCTAAAGGACAAGGTTGATTAGATTAGAGTTTGACAGCGTCTTTGAGAGCTACGATTGAAAATCGAATTGTACTTGTGCATATAGTTACTAGGCTTATCCAAGTGGGAGACTGTTGGAATAGTGTCTAAGGTTGCAACTATATTAGGCAAGTATTTGACCCGATTATGCATGGTCCTTTTGGGTTGCCTTCACCATAGCAACTTGACAGGATGATTTATTATAAGAGAATAAATATTATTAATATATTATGAGAATAATATAAGGAATAATAATATTGTTATTTGATTAATATAAGTCATAGAATAAATTAGAATTAATTTGGTGACTTAAAGAGATTAATTAAATAAGAGGGTATAAACTGTCAATTGTTTGATAGTTACACTTTGGGCTGTAAATCCTTCTTGGATATGGTTGGACGATTTCAAGGGCTTGGGATAAGCCACAAATCGTCCAAGGGATTATCATGGAAAGGATTTGGATTGCTTTGAGTAAAGATTATCCAATTAGGGTTTAAGGGTGAAACCCTAGGAGCCTTACAAGTATAAATAGACCCCTAGGGCAAAGGAAATCGGCACCTCCGAAAAAGCAAAGAATCCCTGGCCGATTTCTAGTCCCTCTCCTCTCTCTCAAATCATGCTCTTGCTAGTTGGTGTTTGTAAGCCATTAGAGGAGTGACATTTGTGACTCTAAAGCTCCAAGAACAAGAAGATCAAACAAGTGTTTTAAGGTAAGCTTCTAACTCTGATTTTTTATTGTTCTTATACTCTATTAGCCATTAGAATTCTTGGATCCAATGCATGTTTAATTAGAGAAACCTAAATCTAAGCATTAGGGTTTGTATGTGCACATAGGAATGTTCATATGGCCAAAACCCATTAGTTTGGTCACAAAGTCCATAGTAATCCTTTCCTATTTCCACTCGGGTATTACTGGTTTTTCTAATAATCCCGAGGGCTTCTAATATTCTACGTTTACATTAGCACAAGTGAGGCACTTGTTAACGTAAGTGGCAATTTCTACCTTCATGTTAGGCCACCAATAATGTCGCTTGATATCCAAGTACATTTTATCTGAACCCGGATGGATGTAGTATCGTGTCTTATAGGCTTCATTCAAGACTACCTCTTTGAATCCTCCAAGTTTAGGGATCCAAATTCAGTTCATGAAATAATTCGCTCTGTCCTTCTTGACCTCGAAGTTCTTTTCCATTCCGCGTAATGCTTCGCTTGTTTTGTTTTTTGCCTTCATGGCATCGAGCTGGGCTGCTTTTATTTGCGAGGTCAGCTGGGATTGAATGGTTATTGAAAGATTCTTCACACGACGATTTGATTATTCTTTTCGACTCAATGCATCAGCTACCATGTTAGCCTTGTCTGGATGATACTTGATTTCGCACTCATAATCGTTCAGCAGCTCAACTCATCTTCGTTGCCTCATGTTTAACTCCTTTTGATTTAAAATGTGTTGGAGAGTCTTGTGGTCGGTGAAAATGGTGCACTTAGTACCATAAAAGGTAGTGCCTCCAAATATTCAAGGCAAAAACCATAGCTCCTAATTCGAGATCATGAGTGGTACAATTCACCTCATGTGTCTTTAGTTGTCGGGACGCATAAGCTATCTCCTTCCCACGTTGCAAGACTACAAAACCTAAACCCTAATTCGATGCATCGCAGTAAACTACTAATTCCTCTATTCCCTTTTGTAGTGATAGTACCGATGCACTACACAGAGCTCGCTTCAGAGTTCGGAATGCATCTTCTTTCTTATCTGTCCATTCAAAGGGTACCATCATGCTATGATCAATTCCGCATGACATATCACATGAATAAGGAAGATGTTACACTTAGCAAACTTCAGGGACTCCTCAAGACCGCAGAAACAGGTCTTAAGGGTAAGTCAGTTATTAACATTCCTACCCCAAACTCCGCCCCTGTTTTGGCAATCGGGAAAGGTCGAGGGACGAAGAGGAAGAGCTCTTCGAAGGGTACCAAGGCTAGGACCCTTGTGTTGGATTAATGTCTAAGTCCATAACTATAATTGGTAAGACTTGACCCGACCCGGCATGGTCCATTTGGGTTGCATGGCATCATGCACTTGGATAGACTAAAATGAGAGAAATAACACTTAAGGTTTATTAATATATTATAAGTTCTAATATATTAATAGAGATTATTTAATTAGTATTGATCAAGAATTAATCTAGAATTAATTAAGTGATCAAAAGAAGACTAATTAAATATATGGGTTGATTGTGTAAATCATCCATAACTTATATAGTAGGCTAATGCTCCATGGATTATCAAGTTGGGCAAATAACCATAGGATGCTCCATGGTGTATTTGAACCCATGGATCCAAGGAAATGGAAAGCCATGACAATTAGGGTTTACCCTAATTGTAACAACTAAATAAGCATCTTATTGATGTGAGAAATCGGCCACTAGGTGTGTGTGGAGAGAAAACCGGTTCATGAAGTGTTCTACTTTCTCTCATGGTTATTCCAAGTGCACTTGATGTTGTGTGAACCATTTAAGGTGTAATATTTGGGGCACTAGGCTCTCGAGCTACATGGAATAAGCACCAACATGGAGGTGTCTAATTCTACTAGATTTTATATTATATGTACTTTATATTATGCTAGTCAGAACAATACCTTGGAAATTGATATTTGCATGTATAATAGAGAAAACATGGATCCAAGGTATTTAGGGTTGCATGTACACCATAGGAGTGTTAGAATGCTCAAAACCCAACAGTGGTATCAGAGCCTAGGCTTGTTTTCACTTATACTTGATGCAAATTGCTTAAAATCGAAGTTTTTTGCTGCTAGGACAATGGACTCGCCGAGTGCACTGATGGACTCGATGAGTCCAAGACAAAATGCATCCAACTCGTCGAGTTGGTTCATCCACTCGACGAGTTGGAACCCCAAACAACATATCTTCGAGTTTTGGTGCTGGAATTGGTCTAGAATCATTACCTTTGACTGTTTTGGTCTAATAAAACCTATTTTTAATGTGGTAATGATTATGTAAACCAATTTCAATGTTATAATCAAAGTTTCAAGTTTATATGTGTTTATGTAATTCTTGAAAAATGTTGATTATGAATGTTCATGCTTATGAGTTTTGGTAGATCATAGGAATTATGTGTAAATTGTTTGTTGTTATTCTTTGATCTCAATGGATGGACTCCATACTTTGTCCTCAAGTTATGGATTACCAAAAGTTTTTTATGTTTCCTTGAATTATGATTTAGTTTAGATTGATGAAAAAAAATTATGTTTTGTTGATTATAATCCATATTAATCTAAAAGAAGTTCATAAAATATGTTTTTGTAACTTGTCTTCAAGTTATGTGAAAAGTCATATTTATGAATCTTAAAAATCATAAAAGTGTTGTAGGTTACATAAAACTGAAGAGTTTTTCCATTAAATTGCTTAATGACTCCATAACTTGTCTTCAAGTTATGGATGTTGAAAAGTCACTTCATTAAAAATGTTATTAAAGAATAAGGGGTTACATTAAAATGAAGAGTCTTCGTTTTAATGAACCATTAAACTCATAAGTTATGAAATGAAAAGTTTTGAATAGTTTCAAAACTTGCCCTCAAGTTTTGGAATTTGTAAAGTCTTACACTCTAATAATTTAATTCCAAATTGAACCTTAGAATTTTAAAAGCTAAAATTCAAACTTTATGGACTTCATTAAATTTATTAAAGTGTTTAATTAAAAGAGTTAATAATTCCATAAAGACATGGTTAATGCTTAATTAAATTAAGAGTATAGTTTAATTAATGGATTAAACCACCAAGTATTTTAAATGTTTAAAATAGACCCTTATACTATTATTATAATTTTACTTATATAGATATGTATAAGATAAAGTCAACCTTACCATTAGTAGGCCTCATTCACGAAGCCGGTCTATAAGGAGGTATAAGGTTACTGCCTATAAAATGGCAGTTTAATGGGTGTCCACTCTCACCCACCGCTTCCTTGACTGGTGCAGGGTCGTTAGTCGAACGGGTAGGAAAGGACTATAATTCTCCCTTCATTAAAAGTATAATGAAAAATACTAATTAACTAAACACTTATAAATTCCCAATCTTAGTTACTTAGGAAAATGTGAAAAGGTGCTAGCCCATGAAATTACACTTTGTACCTTACCAAGTCGTTAGTAGAGCGTGTGTGGTTAACCGACATGCTAACAAGGAATAGCAAGAGTGGCAAAGGGTAACTTGACTTTATTATAGATCGGTGGAGTCTGTGTAGTTAACCGGCACATAGACTAGGTGATAAAGTTAAGGGTACCAAGTCAATTTTCATGGTTATTCACACCTTGTTTGTGATCCACGGCATCCCAGTCACACACTTGAGAGGGCACAATCGAGATTCAAACATGCCATTGAAAGTTCAATGTATCTCAAAAGATCTAGGAGTTTCAAATCCAATTAAAACTTAATTATTTTTCATTTTTCATGGTGGAAATTGGTAAATCGTCATTTACCTACCTTCAACTATTTTATAACTCGGATTACGACATCCCTTTTCCGGTTATAAATAGGTTGTTGGGTCCTAGCCTTAATATTTCATATTGGGTGTTATATTAAGGACTTAAAATCAACTAACGTGAATTTCTCCCAAATAGATGTCTAGCTTAGACAACTATGGTCTTCCCAAATCTTTAGGAACAATCTTCCTAATGAAGATGATATCCCAAAAGGCAATCAAGGTGAAAGACTAATCCCTTTATTGAGCACTAATGGGAATGGAAATCATACTTCATTTCCTCCACCTCCTTCAATAAAGCTCCCTATCCCACAAGTTTCAAGACTTGATAAGTTCTAAGTCACTCAATCCCTATTGGCAAACAAAGTCTATATGTGCTTAGGTCTTGGAGATTAAGTAACATACTGACAAGTCGGGAGAGTCGGGTGTCGAAGTCTCGAGGTAGCTGGCTGTTGACTTGGTTCTTCAGTTACTCCCTGATGACGTGTCACGACATGACCCTTAATGATCTTACCTATTTGCTTGATGATGTTGAATCATCAATGATTTAGAGCATTGGTAAAGCAAATTAGATTGGAAGATCTACTTCTCAAACATATTTGGACATTGAAAATGGTAACATTAGAAGTCCAGAAAAAATTTCTCTTCCCAATTGAAAGGGATCGTCCATGGTCAAGTCATTTGACCCAATGGTAAAGAGAAAGGATAAGTTTGTGATAGTCTCATGTACCATTTCCAAAGAGTCAATATGTTTCTTTTTCCAAAAGAAGGGGCATTGGTTGCGAAGCTGCCGAATTTACCTAAAACCTCATGAGGATGGTAAAGTCAAAAGTTTGACTTTACTTCAGGTAAAGTCCATTATCTAGCTCTATTAAGTCTCTTTTGTAGATTCTTAATACATGATGTAATGTAAGTACATTTGCATGTTTTTGAAGAATCAAATGAAGCTTAAAAGGAAGTGTACTGATTCTGATCGCATGGTTCGATGACTAGAATTTTGAGCCACTGCATAAGAGTTATTAGATATTGCTTAGGAATAGATAACAAGAAAGTTTTCATATGAATTTGCACTGTAAGGATAAGTTTTTCCGCAAAGTTTTAAAAATAAAAGAAAATTTTTTGATTTTATTTATTTTAAGCATCCTTACAAAGGCATTTGTGAAAAATTGTTGTTTATATGTTTCCATTAATAAGCAATATTGGCGAAAGGAATTTGATTATTTTTTTGTGGTAGTGTCATAATTTATCAAATAAGGAAAGATTCTCATCACCCAAGTTTCAGTTGAATAGAAACTTGGAATCATGCAAGATGTATTGTGTGATGAATGAGGTTTTTCATCTTTGGTGAATTAAGACTAATTCCTTGTTCACATTCGCATGTGAGTCAAGTGAAGCACTAAAGGATCAGGTACATTAGGTTGTGCACTAGTCAAGTCCACCACAAAAAGGATGATAAGATTATTCGTTATGGTTTACTAAAAGTTTAGTAAATATGATTATGCTTACAAGGTTAAGTGTAATTATGAAACATTGGAAAAGTTTCAATGATTGGCAGAATGAATAAGAAGAATCAAATAAGGTAGAAAGGTAAAAGTTTCTCCAATCTGAAGAGATGGGAGAGTGCTTGTGTATCTTTCTTTATGACTATCTTAGTGATTATGGAACCATATCACAATTGATCCTCTAAGGACACCTTAGTGCTTTTGTTGGCTAAGGAGAGGAATCATGAATTGTTGAAATGGTTAAATCAAAAGATAAATCATACTTCGTTCCAAAATCAAATCTTAGAGTCATACTCCAAGATTGAGCCTTGAGTGACATAATCTTAAGAAAGGTTTAAAACACTTGTCAAATGTAGAGTAAAATGTTTTCTTACTTTTGAACATTTGAAATTGGTAAGTTGTAATGTTTTGGATAAAACAAAGACCAACTAAGGCCAATTGTGTGAAGTGTTTGTAAAAGAATCTGCACTATCTCTTGAATATTTGGCAAGAGAGTCTTATATGTCAAGAGGTTATTGGGAGTCTAAATGATCTTATGATAGGTTCACGAACTAATCAAGATTTTTGTTAATCACTAGCCCACGACTTGAGGTTTGTAACCTATCATGTTGACATATTCTTATTTCTGTGTCTATCCCAGTTAAAATTTGACAATGCTTGTGAGTTCTATGAGTTCTCAATTGTTTGCATAACAACCTAGAAGCAATGGTAGGCCCTTGTGCTGCCGAGTGGCAAGAAATTAAGATCGAACAAGTTCAGTCCATATGTGTTTGAATTTGCCACTAACCTTGTCTTGTGATTGTGGTTATGACAAATTCACATGGATATATGAACACTTACACCAGAAAATCTATGTGTCATAAGGTATCTCTCCGATTCATGAAAATGATGGTGAGGAAACTCTTTCATTAAGTAGATTTTAAGTAGATAGCAATTGTGAGAATGACAAAAGGTCTAAACATTATGATTATGGCATCCCTCTTCATAATTGTTTAGACACACAAGTGAGCTATCTAAGGAAAGGTGTATGATTTTGATAAAGTCTTATCAAAGCATCTTGTATCAGAAATCTGAACTTTGGTAAGAAAGTCAATAAAGTATTGTTTTTCAAGAAGTCCAGCTGATTTCTGAGTACATGTCAAAGCTAGTGGGAGCATAAGTGTTATGCTAGTAAGATAATAATCATTACGCTAGTGGGAGCAAGATCATCATGTTGCAAGTTATCAATGTTAATTATAGAAAACAAAAGTTTCAATTCACTTTGAAAAGTTGTTTCCCTATAATTAAGGGTGAGGATTTTATACTTCATTCCAATTCTACAAGCTTAGATTGAGATTTTAATCCTTTAGTCAAGGATATATAAGAATGCTATGTTGGAATGGTTCAACATAAGGAAGTTCTATATATGTTGCGTTCTCAAAATTCGATTAAGATTACGGCATACCTCTTCATAGTTCGAATTGTGAGAATATGGCAAATAAAAATTTTATAGCATGAATCGTGTCCCATATACTTTGTGTATATGATCGATTACATGAGCTATAATAGTTATCCTTTCTAAATTTTCCTAATGCTTAGGGCATTAAGAGAGGAAAAGGGATTAGAACTGGATATGACTAAAATGATTAAGCAATTGTCGAGGACAATTTGAGGTTTACCAAAGATTTGTTACTCATGGACAATTGGAAGTATAAAGTAAGGACCATATTGACATATTTTGAAAAGAGGAAACTCTTGTTCAAAAGTGATGGTCAAAATGGGAATATGGAATTGTTTACATAGGTGGAAGTTATTCTTTGAATAAGTGTAAGATTAAAGAACTTAATGCAAGAAGGATGTTTAAAGGAATGTACTTTGAATTTGAGACTTCATTTCCATGGAATTGCTTTCCATTGGAACACCTTGTAATGTTTGTTCCAAGTCTTTGTGACTTGTGTGTATATTTATTAAAAGAGGATCATTGCATATAAGTTTAGAATCTAACAAGATTATGGTAAATGACAATAATTTGGTGTTCTTACATTTCCAAAAGGGATTGGGATTGTGAAATTAGCATCAATGGAGTCATGTCCAATTGATCTATTTCACCAAAGAAAGGACCATAGGTAAACGTAGTGTGCATGCTTGGAGCATGGCATGACTATTGTTTCAATTCAAGTATTAAGTTGATTAATCAAAACATGAATAATGAGTAATCAATATGGTGCTTAGATAAAAGATGTTTTATTTACACTCAAAGTGTTAGGGCCATATAGGATTAGTATTATTTTGTGTTTCACTTTGCATGTTTTGACTTCCAGAATAACTAGGTCGTTCTTCCTAAATGATTAAGTTATTCAAACCATCCACAGTTAGTCATATGTTGGAAGTAGATATGAATCAAGACTGTCATGAATTTGGCTTGTATGATTTGTCTAATGTGCATTAGACATAGCAAGAGTTGCTACAACCTTCATGAGTGCTCATAAGTTCTGAGTATTGGATTCAACCCATGCTCATTTGAATCACTTCATGGATATTATCACGAGTGAATCATGAGACAATAATATCTTATATTCTTCAAAGATATGAGTTGTTGACTATGAGTTGGTTATACATTGATTGCACGTAAACGCATTGGTAACTCGATGTTATAAAATGTGCCTTTGTGTGTGATTCAAGAAGTAGTTAGTACAAGAATATGAGTCGAAGTTTATCCATTCCTTTTACCTTCGGGATAAAAGTGATATATGTGGGCCCCTCGATGATTTATTGATAACAAAACCTAAGTGCTCGGCCGGGCCTGGACTGATTTGATTTTTTCAATTAGTCGGTTGTCATAAATCGGAAATCGGGAAACAACAAATGGACAGAGAGAATGATTATAATCCATTTCTCAGTCCATATGATATCTAGAATAGAGGAATATATGATCACTTATCTAATGGACGCGTCATTGAGTCGTTCAGAGTTCCATAGCGGCTTTTGAGAGCTACGATTGCTAGTCGGGTTATGAAGTCATACTTGCAATAATAGTTTTCGACTTGTCCAAGTGGGAGACTGTTGGATTAATGTCTAAGTCCATAACTATAATTGGTAAAACTTGACCCGACCCGGCATGGTCCATTTGGGTTGCATGGCATCATGCACTTGGATAGACTAAAATGAGAGAAATAACACTTAAGGTTTATTAATATATTATAAGTTCTAATATATTAATAGAGATTATTTAATTAGTATTGATCAAGAATTAATCTAGAATTAATTAAGTGATCAAAAGAAGACTAATTAAATATATGGGTTGATTGTGTAAATCATCCATAACTTATATAGTGGACTAATGCTCCATGGATTATCAAGTTGGGCTAAAACCCATAGGTTGCTCCATGGTGTATTTGAACCCATGGATCCAAGGAAGTGGAAAGCCATGACAATTAGGGTTTACCCTAATTGTAACAACTATATAAGCATCTTATTGATGTGAGAAATCGGCCACTAGGTGTGTGTAGAGGGCAAACTGATTCATGAAGTGTTCTACTTTCTCTCATGGCTATTCCAAGTGCACTTGATGTTGTTGTTGGATTAGTGTCTAAGTCCATAACTATTTTGGTATGTACTTGACCCGATGCTGCATGGTCCTTTTGGGTTGCCATCACCAAAGCAACTTGATAGGATGAATTATGGAGAGAAAGGATTAAATATGATTTATTAATATATTATGAGAATAATATATTAAAGGAGAAATCATATTGTTTAATTAATATTAGTCAAGAATTAATAAGAATTAAGTTTGTGACTAAAAGAGATTAATTAAACTTAAGGGACTGGAATTGTAATTATAAGATAATTGCAATTGGGCTATGGATTACCTTATAATATAAGTTTGGACGAATTCTATGGGGAAACCCATTAGAAATCGTCCAAGGCTAATTAAAAAGGGGTTCATGGGTTGCTTAGGGCCTAAGCCTCCAAATTAGGGTTTCCTTGTTAGATAACCCTAATAGCCTCACTATTTAAAGAACCCTTATGCCCCAAAAACCTGGTGAACTTGTTCTCTAGGGTTTCCACACATTTTGGGCAGCCTCCTTCTCTTCTCTTCTTCATCCTCTTGCTCTTGGTGTTTGTAAACCATTAGAGGAGTGACATTTGTGACTCTAAGCTTTCTAAAGTCAATACAAGAAGGATTTGAGATTGTTATTGCTAAATAACAATCAAGGTAATATCTTAAACCCTAATTCATATGTTATATTGATTATCATATATTAGATCTAGGGTTTATAGTCTTGGATGAATTGCATGTACAATAGAGAAACCTAGATCCAAGCATTAGGGTTTATATGAGCACATCTGTGGTATCAGAGCCTTGATTGGTTTCTATTGTATTGATGCCTTATGTGTTTTTTCAAGTTGCAAAAACATTTTTTGAGCTCCCTGCCTGATGAACTCGGCGAGTACCATAGTGTACTCGGCGAGTAGGCCTGAACTCGGCAAGTACAGTGTGGTACTCGGCGAGTTCGAGCGTCAGATGGAGCTATTTTCAGGATTTCTTGATGTTTTACTCATGGATACTTGCCTTATCTGTTTTAGATCATTAAAATCCGAAATTATACATATTTATGAGTATATCCTTGATTAAACAAAAGATAATTACCAATGGATTAGATAAAAACTTCCTTATATGATAAAGTTTGATTATTTGTATTAATTGGATAACATACTTTGCAAGAAATTGAAATTAGGTCAAATATAGATAATGATGAAATTAATTGTTTAATTTATATTATTTGTTATTTGATCCTTGTGTTATGAAAAGTTTCAATTTTTCCCCTTTAGGTTTTATAGTTTAAATTTGAACTCAAAAGTTTTGTTTTCAAATTTCAATAGTTGAAACCCTAATGTTTTGAAATGTTTCAAAACATGCCCTCAAGTTTTGGAATTTAAAAGTGGATTAAAAGTTTAATTTAGGAATGTTAAATTCTAAAACCCTAGTATTGTTCTGAAAAGTTCAAATCACACCCTTATGGTTTTATTAATTAATTAAGGTGTATAATTAAAAGAGATTTAGTAAATCCATAAAGTTTTGGTGTACAATTTAATTAAATTATAAGTATAATTATTAAATTAGACCATCTAATATTTTAAAAGTGTAAAATACACCCTATACTATATATAACATTAAAAGTCTAACATTATATATATGTATAAGTAAAAGTCAGTCTTACCGTTAGTAGGCCTTATTCATGAAGCTGGTCTATAAGGGGTGTATATGGAAATTGCCTATAAAATGGAGATTGAATGGGTATCCACTCTTACCCACCGCACTCTTGACTAGTGGAGGGTCGTTAGCCGAACGGGTAGGATAGGACAGAAACCTTCCATTATAAGTATAATGAAGTACAAAAGTAACTAAATGCTTTTTCAAAATTCCCAATCTTAGTTACTTTAGGCAAAAGTGAATTGATGCAATTCCAAGAAATTACACTTTGTACCCTTGCGAAGATGTTAGTGGAGCATGTGTGGTTAACCAGCACACTAAATGGTTCTAAGCAAAAGTAGCAAAGGGTGACTCAATGTTTGTCATAGTTTGGTGGAGCGTGTGTGGTTTACCGGCACATCGAATAGGTGACTGCAACATGTGAGGGCACCATGTAGATTTGCATGGTTATTCACACCCGCTTTGTGATCCTCGGCATCCCAGTCACAAACTAGAGGGGCATATCGAGATTTAAACATGCCATTGAAAAGGTTCAATGAATATCAAAGGATCTAGGAGTTTTCAATACATTTAAGACTTAATCTGTTTTTCGTTTTTTTTTTCATGGTGGAAAATTAGTGAATCGTCATTCACTTACCTTCTCATTTGGGTGATTTATTAAGGTCTCAATCGATCAACTAACTTGAATTTAATTTTCTCCCGTTTTGTAGATGTCAAAGTTCGACAACTTTGGTCTTCCCAAATCCCGTGGAACAAGCATTCCACATGAAGATGATATTCCATGATTCGATCGAGGAACAAGAAATCATGCTTCACTTCCTCCTCCTCCTCCCGTTGTTCACCCTAACCCACAAGATCGAAGAATTGAAAGCTTCAATGTCACTAAAGCCCTATTGGAAATGAAACATGAAGATGGTAAACCCGTGTGTGCCCACGTTCTAGGAATGAAATCACACATCGATAGGTTGATAATGTTGGGTATGTCATTCCTGGATAAGTTGGATGTGAACTGGGTTCTGTAGTCACTTCCTAAATCATATAATGAGTTCAAAAGAAAGTATTATATGATGGATCATGACGAAAACCTCATTGACCTAACTTACATGCTCATTGTTGCTGAATCAGAAATGATTTGGCAAAGCAACGGAGCGTATTTGTTGGGAAAGTCAACCAACCATGCTTCTGAGGACGTTCTACGAGAACCGACCTGTGTTTGCTGCCAAGAGAAAGGGTGTTGGATACAAGTCTGCCATAAGAGCCTGAAGAGTCCAAAAGATGGGAGAGTAAAAGAGTATGGTTGTACTTCAGGATCAGTGAAAAGAGAGGAAGCTTGAGGAAAAAGCAAGATGAGTCGAATCACGAAGAAATGGATCTCGATCGCATGGATTTGAAGATTAGATTTTGAGCTTAGAAAGTTATGATAGAGTTGTTAGGAATATTTAATTACATATTTTTTCAGTTGATTTTGCATTGTAAGGACAAATATTTTCCGCTGCTTATATGAATAAAATAAATTTTGATTTGACTCAATTATTTATTTATTTATTTCCTTGCAATAAAATCGTTATGAAAAATTGATTTTTGCATATTTCTACAACAAATGGATGTGATTCTTAATTATGTTATTTATGGAAATGTCAAGAATTTACCAAATAGGGAGAGTTTCTCATCGCCCAAGTTTCAGTTGGACAGAAATTTGGAATCATGCAACTTGGTTGCACGATGAATGAGAAATTTCATATTTGGAAATTAGACTAATTCATTGACAAAGTGTCAAGTGAAGGACTAGGAAATCGAGTACACAAAGTTGTGTGTTGATCAAAGTCCACTGCAAGTGTAACAAAGATATTCGTCGTGATTTACTAAAGGTTTAGTAAATATGATTATACTTATAAGATTAAGTGTAATTGTGAATTGATTGAAAGGGTTTAAATCAATAGCAGAACGAATAAGAAGAATCAAGTAGGCAGAAAGATAAAAGTTTCTCTATTCTAAGAAGAAGGGAGAGTACCTTTTATGATAGGTCTTAATGATTAAGAACCATATCTCAATTGATCCTCTAAGGAAATCTGAGTACAATTGTATGTCTAAGAAGAGGAATTAAGAATTTAAGAAATGGTTAAATCAAGAAGTCAATCATACTTCGTTCCAAAACAAGTCTTAGAGTTAAGATTGTGACATTGAGCAAACAGTCTTAAGAAGGTTTATAACATTCATCGAGTGTAGAATTTGGAAAAGGATTTTCTTATTTTCGTACATTTGAAATTGGAAAGTTGTGATGTCTTGGATAAGACAAAGACCAACTAGGACCAATTTTATGAAATGTTCTGTCTTGATAAAAACTACACTAACTCTTGAATATTCGTTTGTCAAGCAATGTTCATTGAAAAAAGAATCTTATATGTCAAGGAGTCAGTGGGAGTCTTAATGGTCTTGAAAAGTTTCAATAACTAATCAAGAATAAACCTTATCAATCATCACTAGCACACGAGTTGAGGTTTACAACCTATCGTGTTGACACTATCTTGTTTCTATGTCGTTACAATTGAGTTAATTATGTATGTGAGTTCTATGAGTTGTCATTTGAACGCATAAAAGGCAAGCACCTTGATCAATGAAAATTACATTGATAGGAAAGGGTGAGCTGCTTGACTACTTGGAAGACATGGTGGGCAGCCGTGTCACGATAAGGCAAGAAATCAAGATTGAGAAAGTTCGGTCCATATGAGTTTGAATTTGTCGTAAACTTTGGTTTTGAAAAATTCACATGAATAGGAACACATACACCATTAAAATCTAAGTGTCATAAGATTCCCTCCTTCATGAAAATGACTGTGAGGAAATACTTTCACTAAAAGAGATTTTAAGAAGATAGTGATTGTGATAATTGGTTTCTCGAATTCGATTATGGTTCCGGTATCCCTTTCCATGATTCGAATTGTGAGATTTGGCAATTAGTCTTAATTGTTTAGACACACATATGAGCTATCTAAAGGAAAGGTGTATAAGCTTAGATAAAGGATTATCAAAGCATTAGGTATTAG
Organism: Lactuca sativa; assembly: GCF_002870075.4. NCBI lineage: Eukaryota > Viridiplantae > Streptophyta > Magnoliopsida > Asterales > Asteraceae > Lactuca > Lactuca sativa. The sequence goes on along the minus strand of NC_056625.2, from coordinate 296,798,150 downwards.
AAACATGAACTGAAGAAATTCAATAAGTATTGTTTTCTGGAAGTTAAGCTCGTTTCTGAATACATGTCAAAGCTAGTGGGAGCATAAGTGTTATGTTTATAATAATCATCATGATAGTGGGAGCATAAATGTTATGATTGTATGATTATTAAGGCAAGTATTGCAAGTTAGCAATATTAATTATAGAAAACAAGAGTCATACTTTGCAAAGTAGTAAGGATGTAAAGTTGTTTTGCTATAATTAAGGGAGAGAATATTATGCTTCATTTCAAATCTAAAAGCTTAGGTTGTGGAATGTTAATAAATTTAGTCAAGGATACATAGTGTGTTCTTAAATTTCGATTATGATTACGGCATTCCTCTTCATATTTCGAATTATGAGAACGTAGCACGTAAAATATTATGGCAGAAGATTGATAAAGTTTCAAATCTTTATGTAAGACATTATGCATCGTGTCCCATACGCTTCGGGTATAGGATCGATTGCAAATGCTATAATATTTGACCATTCTAAAAATTTTCAAATGTCCAGCACATTTAGAGGGAAAAGGACAAGAATCGGTTTTAACTAAGATAATTAAACAACTATCAAAGGACAATCCAAAGTTCGCTGAGGATTGGTCGCTTGTGAGTAGTTGGAAGTATAGTATTGGATGGACCATATCGACATTATTATAAATAGATAAGATTCTATTAACAATGAGTTGTCATATGGTAAGTATGGAAAGGTTTCCATATTGGGAGTTGGATATTGAGAATCAATGTCTAGATTAGAAACTTTTATGCAAAAGGATGTTCAAAGGAATGTACTTTGATTGAAAGACATCACATCTATGGAATTGTCTTGTAACAATCCCCGATAGAGGACTTTGTAATTTCGTTGGCAATAGTCATTGTGACTTTTGTGCTACGACATTACAAAAGGATCATTGCATAAAATGTTAGAATCTAGCATATTCTATAAGTGGCAAGAATTTGATATTCTTTCACTTGTGGAAAGGATTAGAAGTTGTGAAATGAGTATGATTGGAAATGTGTTCATTTGATCTATTTCACAAAGCAAGAACCGTATGTAAACATTGTGTGCATGCTAAGAGCATGGGATAAGTGTGGCAAGTAATTCAAGTAAGAAGTTGATTACCCGAAACGACAAATAATGAGTAATCGATATGGTGATAAATAAAAGGTGTTTTATTTATACTCAAAGGTTGAGGCCATATGGGATTAGTATTATTCTTGTGTTTCACTTTGCATGTTTTGACTTCCTGAATAATTTAATTGGTTAAGAGCAGTCAAATTATTCGGACGGGCCACAGTCGTTCATATGTTGGAAGTAGGTATGAATGAAGATTGTCGTGAATTGGTGTTTGGATTGTCTAAAGAGCATTAGACATAAGCAAATGTTTGCTGCAACGTTCATGAGTGCTTATGAATATGATTTGAGCATTGGATTAAACCCACGCTCACTTGGATCACTTCATGGATTTCATCACGAGTGATTAGTGAGACGATAACATCTTATATTCTTGAAACCGAGATGTGTGAGTTGTATCTTGCGAGCCGGTTGCACATTGATAATATGTAAACGCACCAGTAACTTGGTGTTAAAAAACATATTGTTGTGTGTGATTTGGTGAGTGAGTGCAAGCGAGCATTGAGTCAAAGTTTATACGTTCCTTTTATCCACAGTAGGATAAAAGCGATATCTGTGGGCCCCTTGATGATTTAGTGATGGCACCTAAGCGCTTGGCCAAGCCGGGACTAAATTGATGTGTTCAATTGTAGTCTGTTGTCAGTCGTCATAAATCTGAATTCGGGAAACAACACATAGATAGAGAGAATGATTTAGATCCATGTCTCAGTCTATACGATATCTAGAATGGAGGAATATATGATCCCTTATCTGAAGGATACACGTATCTGATAAGATCAGAGTTGACAACAGCTTTAGAAAGCTACAATTGCAGATCAGGATCTGAAGTCATATGCGCAATGGTTATTAGACTTATCCAAGTGGGAGACTGTTGGATTAGTGTCTAAGTCCATCACTATTTTGGTATGTACTTGACCCGATGGTGCATGGTCCTTTTGGGTTGCCTTCACCAAAGCAACTTGATAGGATGAATTATGGAGAGAAATGATTAAATATGATTTATTAATATATTATGAGAATAATATATTAAAGGAGAAATCATATTGTTTAATTAATATTAGTCAATAATTAATAAGAATTAAGTTTGTGACTAAAAGAGATTAATTAAACTTAAGGAACTAGAATTGTAATTATAAGATAATTGCAATTGGGCTATGGATTACCTTATAATATAAGTTTGGACGAATTCTATGGGGAAACCCATTAGAAATCGTCCAAGGCTAATTAAAAAGGGGTTCATGGGTTGCTTAGGGCCTAAGCATCCAAATTAGGGTTTCCTTGAGATTGTTATTGCTAAAGTCAATACAAGAAGGACTTGAGATTCTTATTGACATTTGTGACTCTAAGCTTTCTAAAGTCAATACATGAAGGACTTGAGATTGTTATTGCTACATAACAATCAAGGTAATATCTTAAACCCTAATTCATATGTTATATTGATTATCATATATTAGATCTAGGGTTTATAGTCTTGGATGAATTGCATGTACAATAGAGAAACCTAGATCCAAGCATTAGGGTTTGTATGAGCACATAGGATGTTCTTATGGCTAAAACCCATCAGTTGTGTGAACCATTTGAGGTGTCACATTTGGGGCACTAGGCTCTCGAGCTACATGGAATCAAGCACCAACATGGAGGTATGTAATTCTACTAGATTTTATATTATATGTACTTTATATTATGCTAGTTAGAACAATACCTTGGAAATTGATATTTGCATGTATAATAAAGAGAACATAGATCCAAGTTATTTAGGGTTGCATGTACTAGTCATTCCCTAATTTTTACAATCTTCTTGGTTGTCTCTCTTATGATTTTTGGGCCTCTGAGTGTTGTCGGGTACGTGTCCCTTAGCTAGTTGTGTGTCACCTACTTCAGTCCAACACAGTGGTGATCTGCACTTCCAGCCGTAGAGGGCTTCAAATGGACCAACTTTAATGCTGGAGTGATAGCTATTGTTGTACGCAAATTCATTTAGCGGTAAATGCGTATCCCATGCTTTACCAAAATCGATTACACAAGCTCTTAGCATATCTTCCAGGGTTTGTATGGTCCTCTCACTTTGACCGTCAGTTTGTGGATGGTATGCAGTACTCATGTCGAGCCTCGTTCCTAGAGATTTTTGTAACGATTGCCAGAATCGCGAGGTGAACCTACTATCTCTGTCGGAGATAATGGATATTGGTACACCGTGCAGTCGTACAATCTCTCGGATGTAAGTTCGAGTTAGCTTCTCCATCTTATCGGTTTCCTTAATGGGTAGGAAGTGTGCGTATTTTTTTAACCTATCGACAATTACCCAGATGGTGCCTAGACCCCCTGTTGTCTTGGGTAATTTGGTCATGAAATCCATGGTAATCCGTTCCCACTTCCACTCGGGTATTTCAGGTTGTTATAGTAATCCTGATGGTTTCTGGTATTCTGCCTTGACTTTGGCACAAGTCAAAAACTTGCCCACATAGGTCGCGATCTCTGCTTTCATGTTCGGCCACCAATATAGTTTCTTGAGGTCCAGATACATCTTGTCCGAACCTAGATGCATGGAGTATCGAGTCTTATGCGCCTCGTTCATGAACACTTCTCTGAATCCACCATACTTCGGTGTCCAGATCCGATCCATGAAATAACGAACTCCGTCACCCTTGACTTTAAGATTTTTGTCCATTCCTCTTAGGGCTTCACCTGCCACATTCTCTGTTTTCAAGGCTTCCCTCTGAGCTTCCTTGATTTGTGTGGACAGATGTGAATGGATTGTCATGGTTAAGGATTTCACTCGGCGACATGAGTATTCTTTTCGACTAAGAGCATCAGCTACTACATTCGCTTTTCACGGGTGATAGCGAATCTCGCATTCGTAGTCGCTAAGTAGTTCAACCCATCGTCTCTTCCTCATGTTGAGTTCTTTTTGTTTGATAATGTGCTAGAGGCTCTTATGATCGGTGAAGATCATGCATTTCGTGCCATACAGATAGTGTCTCTAGATCTTTAGCGCGAAAATGACTGCTCCTAGTTCAAGATCGTGTGTAGTGTAGTTGACTTCGTGCGTCTTGAGTTGTCTTGAGGTGTAAGTGATGACCTTAACTCGTTGCATTAGTACGCATCCAAGACCTTGATTAGATGCATCACAGTAGACCACGAAGTCTTCTGTTCCTTTTGGCAAGGAGAAAATAGGTGCGCTGCATAGAGCTTGCTTCAGTGTTTGGAATGCAACGTCTTGTTTTTCGTTCCAATCGAAAGTTACGCCCTTCTAGGTCAGGGTGGTAAGTGGTTTCGCAATCTTCGAGAAGTTCTATATGAACCTTCAGTAGTAGCCAGCAAGCCCCAAGAATTGTCGAATTTCTGTTGGGGTTCTTGGAGCTGACCAGTTCTTGATTGCTTTGATTTTGGAAGGGTCTATGTGTATTCCGTCTTTGCTAACCATGTGACCTAGGAAATCTACCTTCCGAATCCAAAATTCGCACTTGGAGAATTTTGCATATAGCTTCTCTTTTCTTAGCGTTTCCAAGACTTGCCGGAGGTGTTGACCATGATCCTCTTTAGTCTTTGAATAAATGAGTATATCGTCGATGAATACGATCATAAACTTGTCTAAGAATGAACGACATACTCGGTTCATTAAGTCCATTAACACCGCCAGTGCGTTTGTTAATCCAAAGGGCATCACTACCAAGTCGTAGTGACCATAACAAGTTCGAAAAGCTGTTTTGGGGACATCTCCTTCCAAGACTCGTAGTTGGTGGTACCCGGATCTTAAGTCGATCTTTGAGAAATAACTCGCTCCTTTGAATTGGTTGAACAATTCGTCAATGCGTGGTAAGGGATATCGGTTCTTGATAGTGAGCTTGTTGAGTTCCTGGTAATCGATGCACATGCGGAAAGATCCATCCTTCTTCTTTACGAATAAGACTGGTACTCCCCAAGGTGAGAAGCTCGGCCTGATGAACCCTTTGTTGAGTAGTTCGTTTAGTTGGCTGGATAACTCCTGCATCTCTGTCGGTGCTAGACGGTATGGCGACTTGGCTACTGGTGTAGCTCAGGGAATTAAGTCGATTCTGAACTCGACTTGACGTTCTGGTGGAACTCCGGGAAGATCTTCAAGAAAGACATCGGGAAAATTGCGGACTCCTGGAATGTCTTTGATGCCTTTCGTTTCTTTTTCCTTATCTACCACGTGGGCTAAGAAGGCATGGTACTCTTTACGTAGGTATTTATGGGCTTTGACGCAAGATATGATTTGTAAATTGGTACTGGGTTTGTCACCATAAATAACAAGAGTTTCGCCGTTTGGCTGATTTAGGCGAACGACCCTTTCGTGACAAAGTATATCGGCATGGTGTAGGCTTAACCAATCCATACCGTTGATAACATCAAAGCTCTTTATAGTGATCGGTATTAGATCGATTTGAAATGAGTGTTCGTCTAGAGTTAGTGTGCAGCCTATGTACATATTGTTTGTGCTTTCTGTTCTACCGTTTGCCATTTCTACTGTAAATATCTTATTGAGTGTTTTAGGGTTCTGTTTTAGTACGTGCTTGAATTTATGACTCACGAAACTCCTCTCCGCACCACAATCAAAGAGTAAGCATGCATAAACATTATTGAGGAGAAACGTACTCGTAACCACCGTGGGATAAGCTATCGCTTTGTTCTGCCCAATTGCCAGCACTTGTCCCGTGCCGCCAGCATCCCTTGCCTTAGGATAGTCCCTCTTGTAGTGTCCAGCCTCACCGCAACCATAACACGTCTGGCCCACACCGACCCCAGGGACTTGGGTGATCGGTCGTGCCGGTGTCCAACAGAAACGGACGGTGTGCCCCTTCTGGTTGCAATTGTTGCAGCGCATCTCCCGAAAATTTCCATTGTGGTGGAAATTGCACTTGCTGCACTTCGGGAAGTTCCCAACATATCGCTTTACTGGTGTGGGGGCAACAGGAGCAGCAGTGGGGGCAGTAGCGGCATGGACTGCCACAATCTGTTGTTTCTTGGAAGGTTCTTGTGAAGGTTGACTCTTCCTTTTGCCCCAGAACCTCTTCTTGTTGTTGTTGTTGGTATTGTCGTTGTTGTTGTTGCTTCCTATGGGTTGTTCCGGTGCGGTGGTTGCGAAGTTTTGGCAGACCCCATGGTCCACGAGAGCTTGTGCCAACTGTTTGGCACTATCGAAGGTGATTGGTTTGGAAGCTAGAACACTTCCTCTAATTTGGGGTGACAGTCCCCAAATGTATCTTTCGATTTTCTTGCTCTCTAGAGCAACCATCCCTGGGCAAAGGATTGCCAAATCACTATACCTATTGGTATAGGTTGTGATGTCCGAGCCTACCATAGTAAGGCCCCAAAGTTCCTGTTCGAGCTTTTGTAATTCGCCCCGTGGACAGTATCTTGCAATAATATTTGTTTTAGATTCTCCCAGCCCATAGAGTTAGCCACTACTAGTGTTAGTGAATTAACATGGCCATTCCACCATGTCAGAGCTCTCTCAGAGAAAGTACAGGCAATGAACTTCACTTTGCTCCCTTCTGGACAAGAACAAATCTCAAAAACTGCTTCAGTTTTCTCTATCCACTGTGGTAGAGCCATTATCCCTCCAGTCCCATTAAAGGTAATGGGTTTGCTATTCATGAAATCCTTGTATAAACAATCCCCCGAACGACCTTGACGTTGGCCATTCGTAGAACTATTTACTACCCCACCAGAACCATTGTTACTCCTTTGGGCCATTGTCGCTGTTACTGCAGCCGTTACAACAACTATTAATGCGGCATTTTCCGTCGTGGGAGGGGGTGGTGGTGGAGGTGGTGCATTGTTGACACAGCATGTAGATCTACGGGGCGGCATTGTGCTGATAAAGAAATAAAATAAATGATCATAAGTTTTGGTGGTTGAGAGTTGAATGACAATGAGTTAACTATCTTTAATAGTTCGAGAATTTGTTTTGACCAACACAAGGCTTTGAGTTTGATTTACCAATGGAGTTTGAAAAAAAATAAACAAACTCATGAACTCGACTGACATGCACAGATTTAATACATGAAAGAGATATGCCCTATATATATTAAATATATGGTTGTGTTACATCCGAAGTTAGAAAATTTTTGACCTTTCTATAGGTCTCCGATTACAAGAAGTTAAAGAAAGTAAGACATTTAGCCGATGGTCCTATTCTATAACAAAATTTTGGGATTCAGCAAGCACTACTTGCGACATAGGTTGCGCTTGGAGCTTGACTCCGCGTCTGATTGCTTTGCCTCCATAAGAAACCTATCGAAGGCGGCTTTCTGTTCCCTTATCTCAGAGAGGGTTGCAATCACTTGTGCTTGGAACGCATCGACGCAGAGTTGGGTGTCATCCTGCAACCTATCCAGTCGGCGGAGGTCGGAAGTGTGAACCTGTACTTCCACGTTAACTTCCCGAATCCGGCTAGCTTGAACCCCGGATTGATAGGATTGGTTGGCTAATTTGCCCACCATGACTGGGAGTGCTCGATCGGCCGAACCCCCGCCACGGACATCGTAGAAATCCCGACACATGCCATAGGGAGGACGTATACCTTGTTGCTGGCTCCAATGGTGGAGGTGACTTCCCCAAACGGGAGTCGGTCCCTGAAAGTTTCTCACAAAGACAGGAGGTTGTGCGGGTGGTGGGTTGATTACCTCTGGTTCTGAGTCTGTCCCAGAGCCATCCCCTTCATCCAACTCGTTGGGTTCTTCATCCTCTTCGGGATCTTCTTTGACCCATCCCCCGTTACCTTGGTTGAGATAGTAGGGGTCTCTGTGTGGAATGAATCCAGCCATTTGACTATACGAGAATAGGGTTATAGGAATTGAACAAAACTTGAAGCATGTAAAACTAAGCTTGTCGATTAAACTATTGCACGTATGAAATACTCCTATAGCATTTAAATTTGTATGTTTGATACTAATGTTTATTTTGGTAAGTTTTGACTTGTTTCTCACTACGACCATCCCTCGACACACATTAGTCCAGTCTCGGATAAATATAGTTGATCAAGCTATATTTGTCCCAAATCCGATTACATATGTCGAGTCCTAATCATAGTGTCCAACTTGTCTTAATACTTCTTGTATAGTTCTAACCATAAAAATATATTATTGCATGCATGTGTTTGTACTTTTACGACCCAAAACAATCTAATTTAAATGAAACAAAGTTCTAGGTGTAAAAATGTTTTGTCAGAGACTTTGAGTCCCTTTGCATTTATAGTTTGTATATCTTATGTGGTTTGATATACTTAGTTCACTATAAACAAAGCTATGATACCAATCTGTCACACCCCCAAACCAGAACCATGGAATCGTTCGAGGGCGGATGACTTCATGTAGTATCGAAACAGTTGAATACATAGTAACGATTGAAAAAGTCACATCATTTTTAGGTATTACATGTTCCAAAATATCAATTCCAATATGTTGTCAAAATGAAAATAAACTAACGCCGCATCGTCCATTCTTCAAAAGCAGTAGTTTACTTGTATTACTGAATCCCTGAGAAATACAAGTAGTTTTTGAAAGAGTAGGTCAGCATTTAAGCTGGTGAGTTCATAAGAATTTAGTGACAATGTTTGAATAAAGTGAAATGAAATTTGTTTGTAGATGTTCGAAAAACTCCTAGAAAATCCAATATTTCCTACTAGTATAAAAGTAGTCTTCCTCAAAGACTCGACTGTTTTGAAGGTTTGCCTTTAGAAATCCAATGTCCATTCATAAGTGTGTGGTAGTTTAAATGTTCCAAAACTGAAATGCAATCGTGTTTTTCATGCCTAGAGTAGTAGATTTGTGTAAGTATAAAATCACTAAAGCATTTGATAACCCTGTAATCAATAAGTTCTTAATACTCCATGTGAGTTTTATAACCATACTAATGACCTAGACTGCCTGTAACAACGTTCTTCAGGCGTTGAAATGTTATGACGTTTGTCACCCCAAGCTTGTCGGCCTAGCTGTAGCTAACAGCTCAGGTGCGGGATTGTTAATCCCGTATAGATCTATACACAAGTATCACGCTCCCCTTACAAGGGATTATGGTATATAATACAGGACTTAAAATGCATACTCGAAAGTACGTGAAATGTCTCCCAAAACTTAGTATAAAACAGATTTACATATGAAAATGTCCATTTGTTCGTGTATATGAAAGTATTTCCTTGATATAGTATTCGTTAGTATATAAATGTTTATGATTTTCTCGTAAACTATACCTATTATAGTTTCTCAAAATGTGTGTTTCGTTTGTATAGTAAACCCTAGTGTAATGCTCACTTGTTATGAAAAGTATAACATTTAAAGTGACATAAATGATCACATATACTTAAAGTATAAATAAAGTGTTTCATTTCATGTATACATATATAAACATGTTTTATTTCCAAAAGACAAGGTGTTATCGAGAACATATATTGCATACGAAAGTTCCTATGTAGTAGTTAGAAATCACATATGATTCACTTGATAAAAAGAGTATATAGTGAAACTTTATTTTACACATGATATTAACCATGTGTTTACCTGTATCCCCCCCCCCCCTAAAAGTGTATAAAAATCATTGATAAAACATTTGAAAGTGTAGTTTATAGGGGTATAAACTCACTTGATTGATTGGAGAAAGCGAGATGAAAATCCAGCAGAACTTCGACTTGTGAAAGTCGATTTTCTTGGGATTCTCGGTAATTTCGGGAGTCTCGGGAACATAGAATCCTTCCATCGGAACTTGAGTGTGAAAACCGGGGCTTCGGGAGCTTAACCGCAGAGTTTCAGCACGAGAGATGGAAGAATGGAGCACCTAAATCCGGCACCCCAAGAGTTCTATTTATAGGGGGATTTTTTAGTGCCACGTCGTAGCAAAGGGTGTGCCACGTTGTGGGGAGCAGTTCTATCCTCTTCCATTGATTGGACGCCCTCAGTCACTTGTCGGGTCGCGGCAAAACTGTGCCATGTCGTGGCGAGCCTGACAGCCTTGGATTTTGGACCCCGAACTTGTAAAATCCATAACATTCGTGTACGAGCTCTGTTTTCGACATTCTTTATATGCACACGTAGCTAAAAATATGATCTCCAACTCTCATTTAGACTTCATCGGCTAATTTTGAATTTATTTTTAATTATTTATTTTTAACGGGCCGGGACACGAAAAACCCGTTAAAAATCCATAACTTATTCATCCGATGTCCGTTTTTGTCAGACTTTTCGCTATTGTGCTACTAATGTTGAGACTTCGATTCTCATTTAGGTTGTTTTGGTGAAAAGTCTCTCGAGCTCTATTTCGAGTTTTTAGCTGTCTACTATTATACCCGAATCTTGGAAAAATCATAACTTCCTCATACGAAGTCAAATTTGGACGTTCTTTTTATGTACGCTCACGGTTTAATGTTATCTACAACTTTCATTTAGATACTTAAGGCTAAAAACTATTGTATTGAAACTTTACGTTTTTCATTTAATCAGTGTTGTCGGTTTTGTCGGAAATCTTAGAATGGTCATAACTTCTTCATTATAACTCGGATTTTAGTGTTCTTATTATTTCTATAAACCTTGAAACATTATCTAGCATAATAGACATCCCTATAGAGACTTTTGCACATTTTATTTTCGAAGTTAATTTCATTATTTCAAAAGTAGATACAATACTTGACTTTTTAGGTCATTACATAGAGTCGAAATATCGGGTTGTCACAGAAGACTTCAAAACAACAAACGGTCAAAAGGTTAGGAGTTTACGACCGTAAACTCAAGAGTTTACGACCGTAAACTCAAGAGTTTACGACCGTAAACTCAAGGGGTGTTGGTTATTGGGGAGTAAACTCATTTTAGGAGTGTTCCTTGAACCCCAAACACACTAGCCTTTCCCTACAACGCTTAGATGCACTCCTTAGCACTTATAACACTTATACAAAGTGTTTGTCATGTCCTAGAGTGTCTTGACTTGTTATTACTTGTTTAAATACTAAATGTTTATATACATATGTCCTCATATGTAATTAGGATCTTTGTGCGTGTCTAAGTCTTCACTTGACACCAAGCACTTATTCGACACTTCCTTCCAATCCACTCGCAACAGGTGAGTTTATACCCCTTAATCAACCTTTTAAATGTTTTTAAATACTTTATGGGGGGTATACAAGTATAATCATGCTACTTATTATATCAATCACATGTGATTAATAAGCAGCATTCAAATGATTGGCTACTCATTAGCCGTTTTACCAAACAGTTTCCTTCAAATGTTTTTCATAAACACTTTATATGTTAAAACTCCTTATTAAACTGTACATTTTACTCTGTATGTTTCATTTCAAACTCATTTACAATTGTGTTTCAAACAAATGTTTCTTTATACTTAAAATGTTTTATCAAACCCATGCTTTCAACCTGTTTTATAGATTGACATCAAGTCAATCTTTTCTTAGATAATAATTATGTTCAAAGGTTTTACAAAACTTATTTTATGCTTTTATGTTATAAATTGCATGCCTATATATGTATAGTTATATAAGAAATGTTTAAAAGACTTAGGAAGGCTATTCACCCTATTTCCTTTTCGCGCTTGAGATGTGGTCTGGTGGGATATCGGGTATCCGTCCGAATCCTTTAAATATTAGTTATATATCATGTGTACATATATAGTCATAAAGGTTCTTCCAGTTCAGTTCAATACCCTTTGGTAGCAAGGGTACATTCCCATGTTCATACGTACCAGGTAAATTACTAGTAAGCTACCATATGGGTAGTTTAGGAAGATACTAGAACTATTACTAGAACGCGATATCATACAATGAGTCAGTACTTATTACTATGAGAACATATACATTATATTACTATGAGAACATATACAACTATACTAGAAGAAGAACATATTCAACTATACTAGAAGAAGAACATATACAACTATACTAGAAAGAAAACATATACAATTATACTAGAAAGAGAACATTTACAACTATACTAGAAAGAGAACATATACAACGATACTAGAACGATTAACATTACATTACTATACATGCTAGATAGAGAGAGAACACACATTACAGCTAGCACACGTAGAACATTACAGTACATTACTATACTATTACATAGATATGTTTACATGATTACGCTTACATGAGTACGGTTACATATACGATAATGGGACAGACATCACTAGGTGTTATAACATAGAACAAGTTCAGGATCTAACTATACCGATAAATCACAATGCATTGTGATAGTTATATCGGGTATACATGATCATAGTAATGTGGATGTTCACGGCTTGCATATACGCAGGGGTCGTGTAAATGTCCCAAAATCCCTTTGACAGGGGAGTGTCTAGCCTGGGATCTAGCCATCACATTATACCTTATCCCTCAAATAAGGCAATAGGAGTACAAAAGTAGTCCTTTATTACAAATACTACAGTACTTAGAAGAATTACCATAGACTTAAGGTAATTAGTACGGTTGTAGTTCGACACTACACCATAGTACTATTTCATTTTCCCATGACATTCACTTCGTGAGCATTCACACGACGCATGGTAATGTAGAAACTATATTTTTGGTTAATGATAGTCAGAATTGGGAAAATACACACTCTTACAAGAGCCACACACACAGACACTAGATGCCTTGGTAGAAGGATACGATTAGTAGGAAACATAGGGCTTCCTAGGATCATTCAAAACATTTTCATACTTACAGTTCATATACATTTTCATACTTACAGTTCATATACACTTTCAACACTTATAGTTCATATACATTTTCAATACTTACAGTTCATATACATACAAATACTTACATACAAATTAAGACACTAAAATACTTATGATCTCAATAGCTTTAAAGCTGATACTCTGTTTCAAAATAACTTGTATCCTCAGGTCAACCATAGATAGGTACCGATGCAAGGTTCAGAGAAGATGGTGCTCGTTCAAGACGCATCTTTCATTTTGATTTATGCTTTAGTGTTTATCAAAATTTGACAGAACTCACTTGTATTAAAATTATATTATTAATGCAATGGATGATGTTGTTGCTTGTTTACTACTTTTCATTATTGTGATACTATACATGACGTCCTCCGCCCCAGAACGTTTCCGCCAGTCATGGTTTTGGGGTGTGACATTCGGGCAGCACCCACAACATCATCCAGCCCCACATCGTCACCGCCTTGAACCTCCCTCAAGAAGAAATTCCTTCCTTTCCAGTTATGGTGGGCAGCGGTGAGTTCCTCCACTGTCGAGGATTTTGCCCAGACGTTCCGATCCATCTCCAGAAAACGAGGTTTTCCATACCTTTTTTCGTTTTACCAGCTGAAGGTGCTGATGTCATATTAGGGGTAGCATGGCTGAGTACATTGGGGCCTCTAATCGCCGACTTTAGCATTCCACAAATCACTTTTAATGTTGGGCCTGCATCTATAACTCCTAAAGGGGAGCCCATTTCAAGTCCCGTCTCACCCACCAGTGTCCAATCCCTAATCCACAAAAACAATATCGCTTCTCTTCATGATCTATACTTTCACTTTGAACCTAATTCCACAGAAACTTCATCCCCCACTTCCCCCCACCCTAACCCCACCATCGCCAACCTACTCTAAACCTACAAGGGTATTTTTAACATTCCATCTTCACTCCCATCCCCATCGTCCCCAAGACCACCGTATTCCCACCCTTCCCAACTCACCTCCATTCAACATTAAACCATACTGTTACACCTACTATCAAAAGCAGATCATGAAAACACTTATCACCGAAATGCTTAAAGACGGAATCATCCAAACTAGCAACAGCCCATATTCATCCCCTGTTCTCTTAGTCTGAAAAAAAGATGGTACCTGGAGGTTTTGTGTGGATTACAGAGGCCTAAACGCAGTTACAATCAAAGACCGGTTTCCCATACCCATAGTAGACGAGCTGCTTGACGAGTTCCATGGAGCAACAATTTTCTTGAAGATCGATTTATGCGCGGGTTATCACCAAATCAAAGTAGCATCCGAAGACACTCACAAAACTGCTTTCCGAACCATAGACGGTCACTACGATTTCCTCGTTATGTCGTTTGGGTTGTCAAACGCACCTTCCACATTGCAATCTACCATGAACGAGCTATTCCGGGATGTTCTACGCCAATATGTCCTTGTCTTTTTTGACGACATTCTGATCTACAACCCCTCCATCGACTTACACTATCATCATCTCACAGAAGTCTTCACCAAACTATCCCATAATCAATTTCATGCCAAACATTCCAAATGCACCTTTGTTGTGGAAAAAATCAGTTACTTGGGATACATTATATCCTCAAATGGGGTTCAAGCCGAACCAGACAAAGTGTAGGCAATCCAACAGTGGCCAACCCCGACAAATTTTACTAACTTACGTGGGTTTTTGGGTCTTACAGGATATTACCGACGCTTCATTCCAAATTACGCCACAATAGCAGCCGGCATCACTGACCTCCTCCGTAAACCCACATTTTCCTGGACAGCCGGCGCCACTATCTCGTTCCACAAGCTCAAAGAAGCCATGGCTTCACTAGTAACTCTAACACTTCCGGATTTCACCGACTCCTTCGAAGTCACCACGGATGCTTCCAACATAGCAATCGGCACAGTTCTATCACAAAAAGATCATCCGATAGCCTTCTTTAGCAAACGATTGTGTTCCCGTATGCAAGTTGCCTCCGCTTACATCCGTGAACTCTTTGCAATTATAGAGGCCGTGAAGAAATGGCGACAATACTTGATTGCTCGCCGATTTCAAATTTTTACTGACCAAAGAAGCTTGAAACATTTGTTGTCTCAGGTCGTACAAATGCTAGAACAGTACAAGTGGGCCACAAAGCTGTTAGGATACGATTTTGAGATCATCTATAAACCCGACAAAGAAAATATAGTTGCAGATGCA
The DNA here is from genome assembly GCF_002870075.4 of Lactuca sativa. Taxonomy (NCBI): domain Eukaryota; kingdom Viridiplantae; phylum Streptophyta; class Magnoliopsida; order Asterales; family Asteraceae; genus Lactuca; species Lactuca sativa. The sequence goes on along the minus strand of NC_056625.2, from coordinate 296,783,098 downwards.
CTTAGCCGAATCGATCAACCACACATACTCGCTCTCTCAGCTACAGACCCTAGTTGGATTAGTGATCTTCGTTCCTTCTACAACACCACAGATGGCAAGAACCTAGTACAGAAAATTCTGAACAAATCAACAGGTTCTGATACCTTTCATGTTCATAATGGTCTCCTGTACCATCACTAGCTACTCTTCATACCAGACCAAGCTGACATCAAAACATAACTTCTCCATGAGTATCACTCCGCTCCTCTCGGCAGGCATTCTGTTATTTTACCCACCATGAAAAGCATAGCAGCTACCTTCCTGTGGCCAAAGTTGAAAACAGATGTCACAACCTTCATTCGAAACTGTACCACTTGCCAACAAATAAAAGCCCCAACCTATAAACCTTATGGATTATTACATCCACTCCCAATGCCATCATTCACCTGGCAAGATATATCGATGGATTTCATTACACACCTACCTGTCTCAGCAGGGAAAACCGCTATCTGGGTCGTGGTCGACCGCTTTTCCAAATTCACACACTTCAACCTTCATTCGAAACTGTACCACTTGCCAACAAATAAAAGCCCTAACCCATAAACCTTGTGGATTATTACAGCCACTCCCAATGCCATCACTTGCCTGGAAAGATATATCGATGGATTTCATTACACACCTACCTGTCTCAGCAGGGAAAACCGCTATTTGGGTCGTGGTCGACCGCTTTTCCAAATTCACACACTTCATAGCCCTCCCGACCACCTTTGGTGCTGTCACCTTAGCCACACTATTTCTCACAAACATTTACCGGCTCCATGGTCTTCCCAAGAATATTGTTTCATATCGTGACCCCATATTCCTCAACTCATTCTGGAAGGAAATCTTCAAACAAATGGGTACTCACCTCCATTATTCCACCGCCCATCACCCGCAAACTGACAGCCAAACAGAAGTAGTTAATCGTTGTCTACAAAACTACCTTCGTGCATTCGCTAGTGATAAACCAAGAACCTGGACCAAATTCTTATATCTTGCTGAGTTTTGGTATAACTCATCGCACACAGCGCCATCAACATGTCGCCTTTTCAGGCCTTCTATGGGATGCCAATTCTGGACCTCAACCGATATCAACCTGGTGCATCTCCTACAACATCCATTGATGCTACCCTCCGAGAACACCAACGACTACGTACAATCCTCAAAACCAACTTGCGTCGTGTGACAACCCGAAATTTCCATTTTGAACAAACCATATCAAGCCAATAGAAGTAGAATAGTTACAGTGAAAACTCAGATTTCGAGTATAAGTTTGGCAGTTTTCAGGATTTTACACTTAAGGAGATATTAGGAGAGTGGATGCACTAGGGTTTTGTGCAACACTGTTATTCCAATACTCTAGGACTTTAGAGTTCGTTCCAGGAATAAAAATATTTTCTGCCCAAAAATATCTCAGGACTATAAATAGAATTCTAAACCAAATTGGTTCATTTGTTGAATTCCATTTAGAGAAAAGTCAAAATTCTCTCTCATGGATCTTCGGGTTTTTATCCCAAATTGTGAGTAACTCTTTCTAGTAGTGTTAGAAAGCCTTAAATATGTTCATAACATAGATTACATAGCTAAATCATCCGATTTAGGAGTTTACTCCCCAAGGTGTTCTTGGGCGGTAAACTCCCGAAACCAAGCCTAGATTGTCCCCCATGGTGTACTACTGCCTTGAACTTGTATAGGAGTGTATTAGGGACATGAAATCAACCTAGAATCACCCAAGTTTGAGAGTTCACGGCCCAAGAATATCTTAGGCCGTAAACTCCCTTGAACATGCCAAAATGCTTTGAAACACCTCCTAAAGCTTAGACTTAAATTAGGACAAGTACCCGAAAGTGTTTAAAGCCTATAAAACATAAGGAATCACTAGTATTGAGGAGTTTACGGCCAAGACAAGTTCTTGGGCCGTAAACACCTATAAAGGGGTCAAATGACACCCTAACTCCTTCCTTAAGCCAAGAGACCAATTTGGGCATGTACCTAAATGAGTTTTGGACTAGCTAACACACTTAGAACACCAAGAGTAAGGGAGTTTACGGCCCAAAATGTTCTAGGGCCGTGAACTCCATAAAATGGTGCCAAATGGTGCCATAAACTCTTCTAAAGCCAAGTACAAAAGCCTAGTTTAGTTCCTAGTTAATTTAGAGACTTGAAAACACCATAACCACCCTCCCAAGGGAGTTTACGGCCATAAACTCCAAGGGAATATGGCCCCTGGGCCGTAAACTCCATAAAGGAGTTAATATGACACCCAAACACTTGTTTAAACCTTGGAACAATTTACCACTTGAGTTGTAACAACTTTAAACCTCAATTAATGACCCAATGTAGAGTTTATGGCCAGGAGTTTACTCCCCTAGGCCGTAAACTCCAAAGAATATGGTCATTAGACCTTAAACTCCCATTTGAGGTATTACACTCCTTTATTACAACCTATTAGCCTCCTAGCACTTGACCAAAAGTGTTTTCCTCGCGTTTAAATGTTTATACTTGTATAATTAGTGTTTTAATCACTAATTATTTATATACATATGTCTTCATATGTAATTAGGATCATTGTGTGTGTCTAAAGTGTTCACTTGACACCAAGCACTTGTCTGATCCTTCCTTACGATAACAGTCCGTTCAATTCCAGTCACTTAATGCAGGTGAGTTCATACCCCTTAAATAATGTTTTAAACTATTTTTAGATGTTTTATGGGGGGGGGGGGGATACAAGTAGAATCATGCTAGTTATTATATCAATCACATGTGATTAATAAGTAGAATTTTTCTAGTTATTATATCAATCACATGTGATTAATATGCAGCATTCAAATGATTTACTACACATTAGCCATTTTATCAAACAGTTTCCTTCAAATGATTTTTCTAAACATTTTATATGTTTTAAACTCATTATTACTCTGTACATTTTACTCTGTATATCCCATTTCAAACTTATTTACAACTATGTTTCAAACAAATGTTTCCTTATACTTAAATTGTTTTATCAAATTTATGCCTTCAAACTATTTTATAGATCGACATCAAGTCGATCTTTTCTGAAGATAATAATTATGTTCAAATGTTTTACAAAACTTATTTATGCTTTTATATTATAAATTGCATGCCTCTATATGTATAGCTATATAAGAAATGTTTAAAAGACTTAAGAAGGCTATCCACCCTATTTCCTTTTCGTGCTTGAGATGTGGTCTGGTGGGATATCGGGTATTCGTCCGAAAGTCGTTTAAATATTAGTTATATATCATGTGTACATATATAGTCATAAAAGGCCCTTCCAGTTCATCCCATGCCATTGAGTAGCAAGGGTATACATCCATGTTCATACGTACCAGTTAGATTACTAGTAAACTACCATATGGGTAGTTTAGGAAGATACTAAAACTATTACTAGAACGCGATATCATACTATGATTCAGTTCATTCATGAGTCAATACTTACTACTAGAAGAACATATACAACTATACTATAATGATTACATTACTATACTTGCTAGGTAGAGAGCACGTACATTACAGCTAGAACAGTTCGTTACATTACACTTACACTAATACGCTAATAAAATTGTGATCCACTGTATGGGAGCATGCCTTAATTGTCATGACCCGAGTTGTAGCCAAAGTCTCTTGAAGGGAGAGCGTGAGTTTGCGTATAGATCTATACTGGATTGACTATCCTACACCTTTCTGCTAGCTACAGCAGGACCGGCAGGTCTACGGGTGCCAAACGTCATACCTTATTTTCGACTATACGTTGTCGTTCTTACCAGTCTATAGTATGGTGCAATTTATCACATGATGCCTTAATATAAATCCGGTTTAAGGTAGTTAGTACAGCAGTAGTTCTTATAGCGCTACGTTTTAGTACTGCATTAATTTTCCCTGTAAATATATTTAGTGATCTTATCACCTAAGCTATAAATGTAAAAACTATATTTTGTTAATAATAGTTACACTTGGGAAAATTACACACTTTTACATGACACGAACATTGAGAACAGTTAGGTCTTGGTAGAAGACACCCTTATATAATAGTAGGAATCATAGGGATTCTAGAGTTTTTCAAACGTTTACAGTTGTTTTACAAACATTTTCATACTTACAGTTCATTTACAAACATTTTCATATTCACAGTTCATTTACAAACATTTTCATACTTACAGTTCATTTACAAACAACTTCTTACTTACAAATTAAGACACTAAATACTTATGATCTCACCAGCTTTAAAGCTGATACTCGCTTTCAAAATTACTTGTATCCTCAGGTCATCATAGACAGGTACCGATGCAAGGAGAAAGGAAGATGGAGCTTGTTCAAGACTCATCTTTCATTTTGATATATGCTTTAGTGTTTATCAAAATTTGACAGAACACATTTGTATAATAGTTATATTATTAATGCAATGGATGATGCTGTTGTTTGTTTACTACTTTACATTGTTGTGATATTATACATGACGTCCTCCGCCCCAGAACGTTTCCGCCGTTCTTAGTTTTGGGGTGTGACACGTCGTGCCCAACAACGCATGGCTGCATTGGCCAACTCGCATTGTCTTGACAAAGAATTCGAAGTGGGAGACTCAGTTTACCTCTGCCTGAGAGATTATCGCCAAAAATCTGTTCATTCAAGTGAGACAAAAAAGCTAAACAAACGATTCTTTGGTCCCTTTCAAATCATTGAGCGAATAGGCAAGGTGGCCTACCGCCTTAAGCTACCACCAGAATCCCACATCCATCCCGTCTTTCATGTATCACTTCTCCACCAAGCTCACGGTGATCCCAAACCGATTCCGTTACCATCCAACGAAGCATTAAACACAGCTGAAATCTTCCCAAAAGCAATTCTCAAAACACATGTGCAAGCACAAATATCATAGGTTCTGGTGGAATGGGATAATTTGGAAGATTTTGCAAACACCTGGGAACCATTTCACGACTTTCGCATCCGTTTTCCTGAGTTCTGTGTCAATAACAACGTTGTGTCATCGCTCAAGGACGAGCTCGTTGCATAGGGGTAATTGATACAAGCCCAACATTTAGCAGCCCAACAAAAGAGGTTACCAGGCCTAAAAGAATGATACGTAAGCCTGCTAAATTTCGAGAGTAATCAGGGAACGGAAGGAGTCACAACTGAGAATTAGTCTTTTATTGAATTAGTCTTTTCCTAGCTTCATGGCTTGAGATTAGCTCACATGTTAAGCACACATAAGGTCCATGACCACACATAGTTCCTTAATTTCAGTTATTTCCATGTTTATTTAAGTATTTGTAAGTTGCTGTTGAGTTCAGAGAAAAAAATACAGAGAAAATTGCTTCATTTTGTGTCTATTATTCTGGGAGACTTGCCATCTCAAACAAGCATATAACATATGGTCTACGTCGAATAAATAAAAGGAAGTAAGAATGTATGTTGTACACATATTTTGAATATCAATATTTTTAAGCCAGTGTTCACACGCTTCGTATCACCTCCTCTATGCAAAACTCATGTGGCGAAAGTATGAAAACCAAAAATATAGGGACGAAACGTGATAATATGTTATCTAAGCATCCGGAGGAGGGGGAAGAGAGATAAAGAGAGAAAGGTTAATTATTCATTTTTTCTTTTTTAAATGGTTTTAAATAAAAAAATATGTAAAATAAATTAAAAATAATATAAAATAGATGAGGGACTATTTGTTAAAATTTTCAAACCACATATAACATCTATAAATTTTAAATTAAGGACTACATCTTAGATTTTTAGAAACTAAAACATTTATGGGGTTTTGTTTTATTTATGAATGATTGTAAAAGGTATGTAGGTAGCTTATCAAATCACTAGAGGTTTACACCAATTGTTCGTCGGTAGAAGAGTGCCCTTATCCTTTACGTGGTTTGCTTTTGGATATTTTTTTATACACACCATTCTAATTTATCCTATTACGCACCACTTTAATATTCACTTTCTCTTCAACACGTCTTTTAACCGATGCAATTATTACCTTGATAATAGTCGAAACAGTAATGTACATTTATTTAATATTACATTCATGATCTTTTATTTATATATTATTTCCTATTTTCCTCCCTTTAACTTTACAAACATTTATAACATATTGTTTTTTATTAATTTTATTTTTAAATATATTTATTTTATGTTATTTTTAATATAAATAATATATCTTATATATAAACAACATCGACATGTATGATCTTTTATTAATTATATTGTTTTCTACTTTTTTAACATTAACTATCATTATTTTGATCTTTTTTAATTATACCCTATTACACCATTCTATTTTATCAACTTTTATTATTATTATTTATTTATTTATTTATTTTTGGAGTCTATTGTCTTTTAGGTTTGTTGGGATAAGCCTTTCCAACGTCTCAATCCGTCCCTCTCTAAGTAAGGTTCATTTTTCGATTAGAAAAAGGATAAAGACTTAAAAGGCTAATATATTTTTTAGTTTTTATATATTTTATTATTAAGTTTTTTTTCGTTAATATTTACGTTTTTAATTTGTTAAACTGTACACATTCAGTACTTATGATCGACTACTCCAAGTTAGCCGGTAAAAATGACTTAATAGGGTAATATATTACTCACTTTGTATACATTTAGTCCTTAATATTTTTGTATACATTTAGTTCTTAATATTTTTTTGTTACAAAATAAGTCATTTTTATTTTTTTACTCATTCAATACTTATAAATAATTTTTTTTTGGTTTTCTCAGTACATTTTATGTGGGACAATTATTAATGAGGTGTTTGGGTTTTTGACACTTATGTCCATCATGACCTCGACCACTTGGTTGTTTATATCATGTGTTCTCAACGTTATAATTTCTTCGTACAATCTCATATTTTAATTATCTTTATATTAATGCGTTCGCATTTTAGTCTACTATAATATTCGTTTAGATTACTCCCGTTAAAAATAATATATTTTTACTTATGATCCTTATATTTATACGATTTTTTTATTAATGCATGTATGAATGTTTGTTTTTTTATAAAATTGTAAGTAAAAATATATATTACATTTTAACGAAAGTTGTAGAGACTAAAAAAACGAACACGTGGATATAAAGATCGTTAAAATCTGAAATTGTATGAAGAAGTTACAATGTTCAGAACACAAGACCTAAGTCAAACGACAAGACCTACACAACCAAGCAGTCGAGATATCGTTGGACATAAACATCAACAACCTAAAGAAATTATTCATAAGTACTGAATGATTACAAAAACAAAAAAATATATATATTAAGGATTAAATGTGCACAAAAATATGAAAAGCTAAATGTGTACAAAATGAGAAATATATTACCTTATTAAGTCATTTTTCTCGACTAACCTGGGGTAACCGGTCATAAGGACTGGATGTGTACAGTTTATCAAATTGAATGGGTAATGTGGACGGAAAAAAAAAACTTTGTATCCACATGTGTAAAAGTCAAAAAATATATTACCCTTTTAAGTCATTATCTCATTAGAAAATTTAAATATTGTTTCTGTATAGTTCTAAGGTCTCATTTGATAGTTTCTGTCTGGGAAAGTGTTGTCCGGTAAAGTGCTGTCTGAGAAAGTTTTCTGACTGGGAAAGAAATCATGTTGTTTGATTGTACATCTGATTGATTGTGCTGAATGATGAAAAAAAGTAAAAATTAAATAAAAAATAAATTTAAAAAAAGTTATATAAAAAAATTAATAATCCAATAAGGAAAGAAAGTGGCGGGGTTTGATGTATAATTGTCTTTCCAGCCCATTCAACCAGAAATATATGATTTTGGAGCTTTCTGGGAAAGACATATCTTACCGGGAAAGACTCATTCATTCAGAAAGATCTGTTTGAACCTGGAAAGATACGTATCAAACGGAACCTAAGTTCTCTGTATGTATAGTCCTTCGGTTTTTTGGCACTTTGTGGAATACATGTATGTTTTAGTTTTCCTATTTATAAATTTTAGAAATAATATGTGAATGTTTTTCTATGGATTTTGATGAATATTAATACCTTATAAAATTATTTTGTGGCTTTTGTAACACTTAAAATGAGACTTGCTTGTACTTGTATAGTTTTTTTATAAACAAATTTCAAATGATTTTCACGATTTACAAAGTAAGAAAAATAATTGGATGTTACACCTTCGGTAGTACTTGTGACCGTTCAATGCATTAGATAGTTCCTACATAAAAGGAAAATACTTGGATACCATTTCATAGTGGTTACATATTTATATAAAAACTAATGTGGTAAAAAACGATTGGAAGTTAACTAGTCGGTGGACTTAGGTTTAAAGATAAATCAGCTAGGTGGAGACTAATCGAGGGATTTAACGGAAACAATAAATTACTCTTTCGTTGAATTTAAAAAATTAAATATGACTAATATCCATAGGCGGACTTACAATGGGGGCAGTGGGGCGCCTAAACATCCAGAAAAAAGGTTTTTTTTTAAATAATTTATTTTGCCCTTTCAAAATAACATATTTTGACTTTTAATTTTTTTGTCCCCGTAAAAGATATTAGATTATGTTTTGCCCCCTCTTCGAAATTGTTTTGGGTCCATTCGTGCTATTATCATAACAAAGTTCGTAAATATCACTAATATCATAACAAAATATATTAATATGATTAATAAAACATTAATAATTCCTCAAATAGTTTATATTGAAATAGAAATTCTTAAAAGTGTTAAAATTACATCGTTTGCTACTGTTGCGCTATTTTTGTAGACAATGATTAATCGTTAGGCGCCTTCTATTCGGTCGGATAATGTCTAGGATTAACTGTAGATTAATCCTAGATTAATCCGTACCTAACCGAGTATTTACAACACTTATAAAAACCAAAAAATAAAATCACACATCGTTTAGAAAAATAGGCAATACAAAAAGTATAGAGTCAAGACATGTTTTTTCACGAAGTTGTAGGAATGCATATAAGATATGGAAACATTTAAGGTTCTTTCAATTACGTAGATAACTTCCTAGATAAGAAGCATCTTGTTGGAACATCCACCACATCGGTCCCCAACTTAGAACCAAGAATATCGGTGTTACACCATGATATCAGTATTATAATTTAATAAAGAGAAATAGATGTCGCGACTTGAATATACTTAAATAGAAATTGATTTTAGTCGACCAAAGACTATTTTCTAAAGACAAAATTACAAAAATAGTCTATGTGGTTTGCCAAAAGTTACAAAGTCAATCCCTGCTAAAAATTTTTTGATAAACATGGTCCGTATGATTTCCAAAATTTTATGAATGACCATTTTGATGACGTCGTCACTTCATTCATTAGTGTAAAGATATCTTATTCTTTTCAAATAGCAGAGACTGAGTTTGTAACTATAGATAAATCATAAGGACCATTTATGTAATTTTTTTCTATCTTTTATGTTTATGAGGTTGTGGATTTTATACCCATTTATTTTTTAAAATATAATTTTAAACTTTGAAAAATGTTATTATAACCTCTTTATTTTCTAAATTTTCTTATTTAACATTATATTATATATAATTTGATTTTTATTAATAACTTTCGTTCGTTCACCTATAAAATTGTTGGTTTAAAGTCGAAATTATCTACGTTTTGATGTAGTTTTTTATGTTTTCGTGCTTAATTTTATGTACGTTTCGTACGTATAACTCGTGTCACATATTATACGTCTTACATTATTTAAAATTTTGTTACTTAACTTAAAAATAAATCTTACTTACTTATTTTTATGCACGTGTCGATATAAATTTTTGGTTTTTTTCTTTATTTTGTTTCGATTTTTTGTGTACATTTTGGTGCTTATTTTATCTATATTCCTATGCATGGGTTCGTTTACATATAATAGATAAAAAAAACGTAATTGTAACAACGTAAATTTTCAACACAATTTTTCATTTTTAAATCATATTTTCAATCGTCAAAATAATATCAAACAAACTGTATCTAATGTCATCATAACAAAACAATATCAGAATCTCAAAAGATTTCAAATACATAAATCCTCTCAGTGTGTACGGATCATGTCGGCGTCTTTCTACCGTCCTCGCTAGTATCTGAAACACACAACACAACACAACTGTAAACATAAATGTTTAGTGAGTTCCCCAAAATACCACATACAACACATACGCCTTTCCAGGCCATAACTCTGTGGGACCCTCCGGTCCAAGTGTCTCAGGGGACTTCCATCCCGAATCCCGGTAGACCTTCCGGTCCTACCCGTATTGACCTTCCGGTCCATAACCTCCTTGAAGGGTTTTGAGCATTCTAACACTTCCTAAGTGTACATGCAACCCTAATAACCTTGGATCTATGTTTGTCTAATTATCATGCAAAGTTGAATTCCAAGGTTATATTCCTATCTAGCATACATGGGGAACAATTTTAACTTGAATCATAGATAGAATAACTTACCTTGTTGTTGCTTGTGTTCCTTGAAACCTTGTGAGCCTAGCACCCCAAGTGTGATGCCTCAAATGCTTCACACAACACCAAATGCTCTTGGAAAGACTCTTGAGATAACACACACTTCTCAAAATCGGCCAAGCCCTCTAGTTTCTTAGTAGTGCCGATTTTGGTGGAGAATATGCTTCTTATATAGTGTTGACACATCTAGGGTTACACCATGTAAACCCTAATGTGTCATGACTCTTCATTTCCATGACCCATGGGTTTGTAACTCCCATGGAGCATCCATGGAGTATCCTATGGGTAGAGCCCAACTTGATAATCCATGGAGCCTCTTAGCCCACTATACAAGATATGGATGATTTACATAATCAACCCATATATTTAATTAGTCATCCTTTGATCACTTAATTAATTCCAAATTAATTCTTTGATCAACTAATCAAATAATATTATTAATATATTAGAACTTATAATATATTAATAATCTCCAAGTGTTATTTCTCTCATTTAGTCTATCCAATTGCATGGTGCCATGCAACCCAAATGGACCATGCCGGGTCGGGTCAAGTACAAGCCCGAAATAGTTATGGACTTAGACACCTTATCCAACAATCTCCCACTTGGATAAGTCTAATAACTATATCTCTAGTACTTCAGGAACCGACCGGCAATCGTAGCTCTTTCAAGGTTTCTCGGAACTGAGAAGATGATAGTACGCCATTTAAGATAAGTGATCATATAATCCTCCGTTCTAGATATCAGCCGGACAAATACATGGAACATAGTCTTGCTTATTGTCCAGCATTTGTTTCCCGATTTCCGATTTGTTTGACATAGAACTTAATTGAACACATCAACTTAGTTCTGACCGGGCCCGGTACATGGGTCAAAACAAAATCATCGAGGGGCCCAGATATCAGCTTCCAATCCAAGAAGGAACAGATAAACTTCGACTCATATGTTTGTTCTACCACTCATTGAATTACACACAAAAGTACGTTTTATAACATCGAGTTACCAATGCGGTTTCGTACAGTCAATGCATAACCAACTCGTAAGTAACAAATCATATCTCTAGGTTTGAAGACTTATATGATTTTACCGTCTCACGATCACTCGAGATAGAATTCCATGAAGTGATTCCAGTGAGCGTGGGTTGAGTCCAATGCTCAGAACTTATGAGCACTCATGATTGTTGTAGCCTTGTCCAAGACCTCTACAACCAAACATGACAGTCTTGATTCATATCTACTTCCAACATATGACCGACTGTGGAGGTTTGAATAATATGTTATACCAAACAAAATTATTCTGGAAGTCAAAACATGCAAAAGAAATATAGTAAACGATCGACAAGAGATAGCAACACTTTACTCATAAATAAAACTCCTTTTATTCATCATCAAATGTCAATTACACTTTACAAATTTCTGGGTTATCTAACTACTAAAACTTATATCATCCTTCAGCCCTATGCTCCGAGCATGCTGAAGATGCTTAACCCTACTCAGTCCCTTCGTGAGGGGATCTGCTGGGTTCTCATCCGATGATACCCTCTTTGCCACGAGGAGTCCTTCTTCGATCCGATGTCTGATGAAATGGTATTTTCTGTCGATGTGTCTGGATCTCCCGTGATCCCTTGGTTCCTTAGCTAAGGCAACAGCACTTTCACTATCACAGAAAATTTCCATTGGCTCTTTAATAGCTGGTACAACTCCAAGGTCTCCAATGAAGTTCTTCAGCCATATCGCTTCCTTTGCTGCTTCGCTAGCTGCAATATACTCTGATTCACAAGTAGAATCTGCCACTGTCTCTTGCTTGGAACTCTTCCAAGAAATTGCTCCTCCGTTTAGGGTAAAGACCCAGCCCGACTGAGAGCGGAAATTATCCCTATCAGTCTGGAAGCTAGCATCACTATACCCTACAACTCTCAAGTTATCACTCCCACCGAGGGTAAGAACCCAGTCCTTAGTCCTCCGTAGGTACTTGAGGATATTCTTTACCGCAGTCCAGTGTGCCTTGCCAGGGTTCGCCTGATACCTGCTAACCATGCTCAAGGCAAAAGCTACATCGGGTCGAGTACACGTCATAGCATACATGATCGATCCTACAGCCGAAGCGTAAGGTGTTCGACTCATTTCTGCTATCTCAGCCTCAGTGCTAGGGCTTTGTGTCTTACTCAATCTGGTGTTACTCTGGATGGGTAACTCTCCTTTCTTGGAATCCTGCATGCTGAATTGCTTCAACACTTTATCCAAGTAGGTACTCTGACTAAGTCCAATTAGTCTTTTACTCCGATCTCTCAAGATCCTTATCCCTAAAATATAGGCAGCTTCACCAAGGTCCTTCATAGCGAAACACTTCCCAAGCCAGGACTTTACTTCCTGCAGAGTTGGAATGTCGTTTCCTATGAGTAGTATGTCATCCACATACAATACCAAAAAGCTAACTATACTCCCACTAGCCTTGACATACACACAAGATTCATCTTCACTCCTAGAAAAGCCAAATTCCTTGACCTTTTCATCAAAGCAAAGATTCCATCTGCGAGGTGCTTGCTTCAATCCATAAATGGATTTCTCAAGCTTACACACTCTATTAGGGTACTCGTTGCTGACAAAACCCTCTGGCTGACTCATGTAAACATCTTCAGCCAACTTTCCATTAAGGAAAGCGGTTTTGACATCCATCTGCCATATTTCATAGTCATGAAATGCAGCTATGGCTAACAGAACCCGAATAGACTTAATCTTGGCTACCGGAGAAAAGGTCTCATCATAATCCACTCCAGGAATTTGAGAGAAGCCCTTTGCAACCAGTCTAGCCTTATAAGTGTGTACTTTACCATCCATGTCAGTCTTCTTCTTGAAGACCCATTTGCACCCTACTGTCTTGCGACCTGGTACATTTTCAACCAAGTTCCAAACTTGATTGTCATACATGGATTGTATCTCGCTATCCATAGCCTCTTTCCATTTAGCAGACTCGGGGCCTGCCATGGCTTCCTCGTAGCTGTTAGGGTCATCTTGACTTACTAGTGTTTCATCACTAATAAGTGTCTCACCTTCTGCAGTAATATGGAATCCATAGTAATGCTCAGGTGCACTCCTAACTCTCGTGGAACGTCTCAGAGGTACAGATTTGTCAATTGGCTCAACAGGAGTTTCCTCCTCAAGTTGAGGGCTAGAGTTTGAAGTTCCTTCACCGCTTGATTCTTGAATTTCTTCAAGATCAATTTGTCTCCCACTGTCTCCTTGGCTTATAAACTCTCTTTCTCGAAAGACTCCTCTTCTTGCTACAAAGACCACATTGTCACTAGGTCTGTAGAAGAGGTAACCAAAGGATCGCTGTGGGTAACCGATGAAAATACACCTCTCGCTTCGAGGTTCGAGCTTATCATGAGTCTCGTGTCTCACGAAAGCCTCGCAACCCCAAATCTTGATGTGGTCTAGTTTAGGTACTTTACCAGTCCACATCTCGTGAGGAGTTTTGGCAACTTTCTTTGTAGGGACTAGATTAAGAATATGGGCGGCAGTCTCTAAGGCATACCCCCAGAATTAGATTGGTAGCGAAGCTCGACTCATCATGGAACGAACCATATCCAACAAGGTTCGATTACGCCTCTCAGCCACACCATTCAACTGTGGTGTCCTGGGAGGTGTCAATTGTGAGACTATCCCACATTCCCTTAGATAGTCGAGGAACTCTGAACTAAGATACTCACCACCACGATCGGATCGAAGCATCTTAATATTCCTGCCCAATTGATTCTCGACTTCCTGTTTAAATTCCTTAAACCTCTCGAAAGTCTCTGACTTATGCTTGATCAAGTAGACATATCCATACCTACTATAATCATCAGTAAAAGTCAAATAATAACGATTAGCATCCCTTGTGGCATGTTTGAATGGTCCACACACATCCGTGTGTATAAGGTCCAACAAACCTTCACCCCTCTCACACGAGCCTGTGAAGGGTGACTTTGTCATTTTTCCAAGTAAGCATGATTCGCAACTATCATCTGACTTTAGGTCAAACGACTCCAAGACTCCATCCTTTTGGAGTTGGCCTATGCGTTTCTTGCTTATATGTCCAAGGCGACAATGCCATAATGATGCTTTATCCAAGTTATTATTAGTAGTAGAATCAATACACAAAACATTATTTCCTAAGTTATCTACAACAGACACAGCTTCATACACACCATCACAAGGTAATGCTTTAAAATAAAAGACATTATTATAGAAAACATCTATAGAACCAACTTCATTATTAAATGAAAAGGTAAACCCTTGTTTGTACAAAGCATGAAAGGAAATAATATTTCTTGCCATTCCTGGCGAATAACTGTTGGGTTTTGAGCATTCTAACACTCCTAAGTGTACATGCAACCCTAAATACCTTGGATCTATGTTTTCTCTATTATACATGCAAATAAGAACTTCCAAGGTATTATTCTAATCTAGCATACAAAACAATGACTATAGCAAGATAGAATACATACCTCTTTGATGTAGAAAGTCTTCATGAAGCTTGAGTGCCTAGTGCCCCAAGTGTGACACCTCAAATGGAATCACAATCATCAAAACACTTGGAATGATTTGAGAGAATTCTACACTTTTCAAAATCGGCTAGCCCTTTCTTCACTATCTCTAGTGGCCGATTTTTCCTCAATAATAAGATGCTTATATAGTTACACAATTAGGGTAAACTCTTAATTGTCATGGCTTTCCATTTCCTTGGATCCATGGGTACAAATACACCATGGAGCATCCATGGACCATCCTATGGGTTTTAGCCCAACTTGATTATCCATGGAGCATTAGCCCACTATACAAGTATGGATGATTTACACAATCAACCCATATATTTAATTAGTCTTCTTTTGATCACTTAATTAATCCTAGATTAATTCTTGATCAATACTAATTAAATAATCTTATTATTCTTATCATTAATATACTAGAACTTATAATATATTAATAACCATAAGTGTCTTATTTCTCTCATTCAAGTGCATGATGGTATGCAACCCAAATGGACCATGCCGGGTCGGGTCAAGTCTTACCAAATATAGTTATGGACTTAGACATTAATCCAACAGTCTCCCACTTGGATAAGTCTAAAACTATTATTGCGTATGACTTCAGGAACCAACCGGCAATCGTAGCTCTCAAAAGCTTCTGTCGAACTCTGACCTTGTCGATGAACTCTGACCTTTGTCAATGACTTGTCCATTAGATAAGGGATCATATATTCCTCCATTCTAGATATCATATGGACTGAGACATGGATTATAATCATTCTCTCTGTCCATTTGTTGTTTCCCGATTTCCGATTTATGACAACTGACTAATTGAACAAATCAAATCAGTCCTGGCCCGGCCGAGCACTTCCATTTGTCATCATCAAATCATCGAGGGGCCCACAGATATCGCTTTTATCTCGAAGGTAAAAGGAACGGATAAACTTCGACTCATATGGCTTGTTCTACTACTTGTTGAATCATACACAAAAGCGCGTTTTATAGCACAGAGTTACCAAATGCGGTTTCGTGCAATCAATGTACTATCAACTCATAGTAACAACTCATATCTCTAGGTTTGAAGAATATAAGATATTATCGTCTCATGATCACTCGTGATAAAATCCATGAAGTGATTCCAATGAGCGCGGGTTGAATCCAATACTCAGAACATATGAGCACTCATGAGTGTTGTAGCCCTTTGTCCAACACCTTAGACCTCTACAAGCCAACCCATGACAGTCTTAATTCATATCTACTTCCAACATATGACCGACTGTGGATGGTTTAAATAACTTAGTCATTCCGGAAGAATAACCTAGTTTATTCGGGAAGTCAAAACATGCAAAGTGAAACACAATAATAATTGAATCCAATATGGTATCAACTCTTTGAACATAAATAAAACACCTTTTATTTATCACCATATGATTACACATTATTCATTGTATACTGTTTCAGCTATCAACTTTATTCTTGAATTTAAAACAATAGTTGTCCCATGCTCCAAGCATGTTCACTATGTTTTCTAAACACTAGTCATGTCATACACCAAGTATGCATACTATGTTTGTCTATGATCTTTACTTTGTGAACTAGATCCATTGAACATAACTTCAATGATTCTCTTTTCACACTCCCAAATCCTTACCGCAAATGCAAGAATTCCAAATTCATGCCATTTACTGAAATCTGTTAGATTCTAAACTTATATGCATTGATCCTCTCGTAATGATTATGCACAAAGTCATAAAGACTTGACAACAAACATTACAGAGTATTCCAAAGGAGATCAACTCCTTGGAAATATCCTTCTTGCATTAAGTTTCCTTAATCTTACACAGATTGAAATTCTAACTTTGAAACATTTCCAGATTCCATTTTGACTATTACTTCTGATCAAGAGTTGCCTCCTTACAGATTATGTCAATATGGTCCTTCCAGAATTATCACTATACTTCCAACTGTCCTTGAGCAACCAATCTTTGGTAAACCTTAGATTGTCCTCGACAATTGTTTAATCCTTTTAGTCATATCCAGTTCTAAACCTTTTCCCTTCTTAATGCCCTAGGCATTTGGAAAATTTTAGACCGGATGAATATAGCACATGTAATCGATCCTATATCTGAAGCATATGGGACACGATTCATGATGTCTCACATAAAGACTAAACCAGTATTTTGCTATAACATTTCCGTTTCTATTTGCCAAGTTCTCATATTTCAGATTATGAAAAGGGATGCCGTAATCATAATCGAATTTTAGAACGCAAATAATGGACCCGTATACAGAATTTCCTTATGTTGAGCCATTCCAACATGAAATTCATATATATCCTTGACTAAATGATTAAAACCTCACGATCTAAGCTTATAGATTTGAGATGAAGTATAATTTCCTCTCCCTTAATTATAGCAAAACAACTTTTTCCCAATTGAAACCTTTTGTTTTCTATAATTAACATTGCTAACTTGCAATATTTATCATAATTATCATGCTCCCACTAACATGATGATTATTAGCATAACACTTATGCTCCCACTAGCTTTGACATGTTCTCAGAAATCACCTGGACTTCTAGAAATCAATACTTCATTGACTTTCTTACCAAATTTCAGATTTCTGATGCTAGATTGTTTTGATAAAACTTTATAAAAATCATACACCTTCCCTTAGATAGCACACTTGTGTGTCTAAACAATTATGAAGAGGTATGCCGTAATCATAATGGTTAGACCTTTTTGCCACTTCTCACAAGTCCAGGTTAGTGTGCCGGTAAACCACACACGCTCCACTAACGACTTTGAGAATGCAAATATCACAATTGCTATCTAGCTAAAATCTACTTAGTGAAAGTGTTTCCTCACCATCATTTTCATGAATCGGAGAGAAACCTTATGACACTTAGATTTAATGGTGTATGTGTTCTTATCCATGTGAATTGTCAAAATCATAGTCACAAGACAAGGATAATGACAAACCCAAACTCATATGGACTGAACTCAATCTTAATTTCTTGCCACCTGGCAGCTCAAGGGCCTACCATTGCTTCCAAGTTGTTGTGCAACAAATTGAGAACTCTAAGAACTCATATGCAAAGCCAACTTTAACTGGAATGGGCACATAATATGTCACCACGATAGGTTATGAACCTCAAGTTGTGTGCTAGTGAAAAACTTCAGGTTCCATTCTTGATTAGTTCTTGAGACTTTCAAGACCTTTCAGACTCCCACTGTCCTCTTGACATATAAGACTCCCTTGTCAAACATCCAAGAGATAGTGCGGATTCTAATCAAGACAAACACTTCACACAATTGGCCTAAGTTGGTCTTTGTTTTATCCAAAACATCACAACTTACCAATTTCAAATGTACTAGAGTAGAAAACTTTTACTCTTACATTTGACAAGTGTTTTAAACCTTCTTTAAGACATATCACTCAAATGACAATCTTGGAGTATGACTCTAAGACTTGTATTGGAACGAAGTATGACTCATCTTCTTGATTTAACCATTTCAACAATTCAAGTTCCTCTTCTTAGTCATAAGAATGCACTAAGATTTCCTTAGAGAACTAATTTTGATATGGTTTCTTAATCATTAAGATGATCACAAAACTGATACTAAAGTACTCTCCCATCTTTTCAGATTTGAGAAACTTTTATCCTTCTGCCTTATTTGATTCTTCTTATCGATCTTTAGTGGTGGACTTAATCAGTGCACAAGAATGTGTACTCGATCCCTAAGTCCTTTACTTGACTCACACATCCATGTGAACAAGTAATTAGTCTTAATTTTCCAAAACTTGAAAGTTCTCATTCATCATGCTATACAACTTGCATGATTCCAAGTTCCGGTCCAATTGAAACTTGGGTGATGAGAATCTTTCCTTATTTGGTAAATTTAGACATTACCACAAATGAAAGAATCAATTTCATACTTCCACTCTTGCTACTAATGGAATCTTATAAGCAACAAAAATTTCCACAGATGCCATTGTAAGGATATTTTAAAATAAATAAAATCAAAAATTTCCTTTTATTTTAAAACTTTGCGGAAAAACTATCCTTACAATCCATATGAAAACTTGTTGTTATCTATTCCTAAGCAATATCTCATAACTCCTAAGAAGTAGCTCAAGAATCCGATTTTTCAAACTATGCGATAGAAATCCATCTATGCGATCAGATTCAGCATATTCTTCCTTTAAGTTTCTTCACTTTCCTTTGATTCTTAAACCATCACCATGCGACCCGGTCACATCATGTATCAAGAATCTCAGAATAGAAACTTAACAGAGTTAGATAGTGGATTTTACCTGAAGTAGAGTCAAACTTATTGACTTTAACATCCTTAGGTAAATTTGGCAGCTTCGCAACCAATGCCCTTTCTTTGGCAATACAAACATATGGACCCTTTGATAATGGTACACAGGACTATCACAGACTTAGCTTTTCTCTTTACCATTTGGTCAACCGAGTTGACTATAGCCGATCCCTTTCCATTGGGAAGAGAATGCTTTACTGGATATCCAATGTCATCATTGTCAATGTCCATAAAGTTTTAGGAAGTTGATCTTAACAAATAGATAAGATCATTAAGGGTCTTGTCATAGTCTTTTTCATAGGTGTTCCAAAAGAACTCACTATGTGACTTAGAAAGTAGTTGAACCACCAACTTTCTCAAGACTTTGACACCCAACTCTCCCGGCTTGTCAATATGTGACTACATCTCCAAGATGTGACCACACCTAGACCTTGCCTTGCCTAATAGGGCCTGAGTGACCTTAAACTTTTCAAGAACTTGTGGGTTAGGGAGAATAATTTGAAGAGGTGAAGAAGTATGATATCCATGGGACATCATCTTCATTAGGAAACCTTGTTTCAAGAGATTTGGGAAGATCATAGGTGTCTAAACCAGACATCTTTTGGGAGATATTCAAGATAGTTGATTTAAAGTCCTTAATATGACACCCAATATGAAATATTAAGGCTAGGACCCAACAAACTATTTTATAACTTAGAAGAGGTATGCCGTAATCCAAGCTATAAAATATTTGAAGGTAGGTGAATGACGATTCACCAATTTCCACCAAGATAAACGAAATGTATTATTAGGTTTTAATTGGTTTTGAAACTCCTAGATCTTTGAGATTCATTGAACTTTTCAAAGGCATGTTTCAATCTCGAGTGTGCCCTTCAGGTTTTGTGACTGGGATGCCGAGGATCACAAAACAAGGTGTGAAGTAACCATGCAAATCACTTGGTACCCTTAATAAATTACCCCTCAATCGATGTGCCGGTTAACCACACACGCTCCATCGATACTATGATAAATATTAAGTCACCCTTTACCTACCTTGTTAAGTCCAAGTTAGTGTGCCGGTTAACCACACACGCTCCACTAACGACTTAGACAAAGTGTAAAGTGTAATTTCATGGATTAGCACCTTATTCACATTTTTCCTAAGTAACTAAGATTGGGTATTATTAAGAGTTTAGTTACTTAGTATTATCATTAATACTTTTAATGAAGGGAGAATTCTAGTCCTGTCAAACCCGTTCGGCTAACGACCCTCCACCAGTCAAGCAAGCGGTGGGTGAGAGTGGACACCCATTAAGTTGCCATTTTATAGGCAACAACCTTATACCCACCTTATAGACCGGCTTCGTGAATGAGGCGTACTAGCGGTAAGACTGACTTTACTCTTATACATATATATATTATTAACTTATAATATTATAAAGTATAAGGGTTGAATTTTAACTTTTAAAATTCTAAGGGCTAACTTGGAATTAAAGTATTCATAAGTGAAAACTTTACAAATTCCAAAACTTGAGGGCAAGTTTTGAAACTATTCAAAACTAATTAATTCCATAACTTATGTGTTTAAAGTAGTTTTAATCCAAAAACTCTTCAAGTTCCATAACTTGAGGACAAGTTATGGAAGACTTTAAACTAATAAAAGAATTAACTTTTCTTTATTTTATAACTTATGGAATTAATTAAGGTTACACTTTTTTTTATTTTATTTTATTTTATTAAATGAAGAGACTCTTGGTCCTCCATAACTTGAGGACAAGTTATGGAGTCATAAAACCATTTAATTAGAACTAGACTCTTCATTTTGTAACCTTTGCCAATTTTTATGAGTTTTATGATTCTTAAATGTGACTTTTCATATAACTTGAGGACAAGTTACAAAAACACATTTTTGAATCAATTCTTAGATTAATTTGGATTAAAACCAACTATCACATAATTTTCATCATTAATCCAAATTCACTCATAAAACAAGATAACACAAAAAACTTTTGGTGATCCATAACTTATTCTTAAGTTATGTAATCCTTTAAAACATTAACACCAAATTTTGTAACTCCAAAAAAACTTTGAATCAATTTTTTTTTTTTTTAAAACCTTTTCAAACCCATAACTTATGGAGGTTTCAAAAAAATAAAACTTTTTAGATCAAACTTTTAAAACTAATAAAATAATCATATTATTTTATCTTTTATTAAATTTGACCTAATTCAACTCATAAAGCAAATTATTCAAATTTTACAAATAATTAGTTTTTTCACAAGAACAAGTAATTATCTTAAAATTTGACAAACTTCATGGTTTTTTTTTCTTTTTTTTTTCAACTTTGAAAATAAAATATTTGCATCAATATAACAGAAAACAACCCGTGGCTCTGATACCACTGTTGGGTTTTGAGCATTCTAACACTCCTAAGTGTACATGCAACCCTAAATACCTTGGATCTATGTTTTCTCTATTATACATGCAAATAAGAACTTCCAAGGTATTATTCTAATCTAGCATACAAAACAATGACTATAGCAAGATAGAATACATACCTCTTTGATGTAGAAAGTCTTCATGAAGCTTGAGTGCCTAGTGCCCCAAGTGTGACACCTCAAATGGAATCACAATCATCAAAACACTTGGAATGATTTGAGAGAATTCTACACTTTTCAAAATCGGCTAGCCCTTTCTTCACTATCTCTAGTGGCCGATTTTTCCTCAATAATAAGATGCTTATATAGTTACACAATTAGGGTAAACTCTTAATTGTCATGGCTTTCCATTTCCTTGGATCCATGGGTACAAATACACCATGGAGCATCCATGGACCATCCTATGGGTTTTAGCCCAACTTGATTATCCATGGAGCATTAGCCCACTATACAAGTATGGATGATTTACACAATCAACCCATATATTTAATTAGTCTTCTTTTGATCACTTAATTAATCCTAGATTAATTCTTGATCAATACTAATTAAATAATCTTATTATTCTTATCATTAATATACTAGAACTTATAATATATTAATAACCATAAGTGTCTTATTTCTCTCATTCAAGTGCATGATGGTATGCAACCCAAATGGACCATGTCGGGTCGGGTCAAGTCTTACCAAATATAGTTATGGACTTAGACATTAATCCAACAATAACAACACTTATTCAAATCTAAACTAAACCCACTACTTAGCGATAAAGTATAAACTCCAATCTTGGTAACAGGTATAGCTTTCCTATTCCCCATGATCAAGTTTATTCTTCCTTGCTCCACATCCTCACTTCTTCTTAGTCCCTGCAAGTCACAACAAATGTGAATACCACACCCGGTATCAAGGACCCAAGAATTAGAATGGGGTGAGTTATTAGAAATGATAGTGTAAATACCTGCATGGTTGGGTTTAACTTTCCCATCCTTCACATCTTGCTGGTATTTTGGGCAGTTCCGCTTCCAATGAGCTTTTTCATGGCAATAGAAGCATTCAGCCTCTTTTGGGTCAGAAGAAGGAGTAATGAAACCTTTCTTGGTTCCACTTGAAGAAGAGCCATCAAGGGTCCGAACCTTGGTACCCTTAGAAGAGCTCTTTCTCTTCCTCCCTCGACTTTTCCCGATTGCCAAAACCGGAGTAGAGTTTTGAGTAGGAGTGATAGCAACCGACTTCCCCTTAAGACCTGTTTCTGCGGTCTTGAGAAGTCCCTGAAGTTTGCTGAGGGTGACTTCTTCCTTGTTCATGTGATATGTCATGCGGAATTGATCATAGCACGATGGTAAGGAATGCAAAATAATATCTATTGCAAGATCCTCCGGGAAGTTCACATTAAGCTTCAGCAAACGATCCACATACCTTTGCATTTTCTGCATGTGGCTCGTGACGGATTCCCCGTCCTTCATCATGGTTGTTATCATGGAGCAGATGATTTCATACCTCTCTTGTCTTGCACTTTGATGGTATCTTTCCATCAAATCTTGGTGCATTTCATAAGGGTAGAAATCCTCATAAGACTTTTGGAGTTCCGCTGTCATCGTGGCCATCATGATGCAAGCCACTTTCGTAGCATCCCTTTCATGTGCCCGAAATTCAACGATCTCCTGAGGAGTTGCAGTGGACTCATCAATCTCCTTAAGCTCCTTGTCAAGGACATATTCTTTGTCCTCGTAGCGGGTAATCATCCTGATGTTTCTGATCCACTCATTGAAGTTGGATCCATCAAAGGTGACTTTCCCACACAAGTTCATAAGGGTAAAGGAGCCATTAGGATTAGAGCCAGAAGCATTGTTGGAAGACATCTAAAGAGAAGAGAACAAGATTAGTTTAGATATAAGAGAGTCCTTAATAAAACACCCAAATGTAATATTAAGGCTAGGATCCAATCACAATATAATATAACTTAGAAGAGGTATGCCGTAATCTAAGCTATACCATATTTGAAAGGTAGGTGAATGACGATTCACCAATTTCCACCACGAAAACCGAAATGATTAAATATTAGGTTTTTTGATTGGTTCTTAGAAATTCCTAGATTCTTTTGAGATTCAATGAACTTTTCAAAGGCATGTTTCAATCTCGAGTGTGCCCTCCAAGTTTTGTGACTGGGATGCCGAGGATCACAAAACGAGGTGTGAAGTAACCATGCAAATCACTTGGTACCCTTAAGGTTTATCACTCAATCGATGTGCCGGTTAACCACACACGCTCCATCGATACTATAATAAACCCTAAGTCACCCTTTACCTACCTTGTTAAGTCCAAGTTAGTGTGCCGGTTAACCACACACGCTCCACCAACGACTTAGTCAAAGTGTAAAGTGTAATTTCATGGAATAGCACCTTATTCACATTTTTCCTAAAGTAAATAAGATTGGGAATTTAATAAAACATTTAGTTACTTTATAATATTCATCATACTTTGAATGAGAATTAATAAGTCCTTGTCTTACCCGTTCGGCTAACGACCCTCCACCGATCAAGCAAGCGGTGGGTGAGAGTGGACACCCATTAAGTCACCATTTTATAGGCAACAACCTTATACCCACCTTATAGACCGGCTTCGTGAATGAGGCGTACTAGCGGTAAGACGACTTTGTTCTTATACATATATATATATAATTATTAAATCATAATAATATAAGTATAAGGGTTGAATTTTAACTTTTAAAATTCTAAGGGTTGGAACTAAAGTTTTAACTTGACTTTACTTGTTCCAAAACTTGAGGGAAAGTTTTGTAAACTTTCAAAACTTTTCATTTCTTGTAACTTATGAGTTTAATAGAGTAATAAAATGAAGACTCTTCATTTTTCTAACTCTTATGTTCTTTTAATGGTTTTTAATCCAAGAGACTTTTGGTTTTCCATAACTTGAGGACAAGTTATGGACTCCATTAAAACACATTATGATCAAGAATTAAATTACCACATAGGTTACAAATAATTCCTATGATCATCTAAACATCATAAGAACAAGAATATGAATATGAACACTTTCAAGAATCAAAATCACATAAAACTTTGTAATTTTGATAACTAGTTGTTGTAAATGAATTAGCAAAAAACATTACTCCATCTAAAACAATTTTTCAAGTACCAAAACAGTTTAGAATAATGTTTCCAATCCATTTTCCAGCAACGAAAGTCGAAATTCCGGTTTTTTTTTTTTTTAATTATTTTCGACTTTCTTCAACTTTTAAGCACAAATAACAAACAAACAAAACTAGGCTCTGATACCACTGAAGGGTTTTGAGCATTCTAACACTTCCTAAGTGTACATGCAACCCTAATAACCTTGGATCTATGTTTGTCTAATTATCATGCAAAGTTGAATTCCAAGGTTATATTCCTATCTAGCATACATGGGGAACAATTTTAACTTGAATCATAGATAGAATAACTTACCTTGTTGTTGCTTGTGTTCCTTGAAACCTTGTGAGCCTAGCACCCCAAGTGTGATGCCTCAAATGCTTCACACAACACCAAATGCTCTTGGAAAGACTCTTGAGATAACACACACTTCTCAAAATCGGCCAAGCCCTCTAGTTTCTTAGTAGTGCCGATTTTGGTGGAGAATATGCTTCTTATATAGTGTTGACACATCTAGGGTTACACCATGTAAACCCTAATGTGTCATGACTCTTCATTTCCATGACCCATGGGTTTGTAACTCCCATGGAGCATCCATGGAGTATCCTATGGGTAGAGCCCAACTTGATAATCCATGGAGCCTCTTAGCCTACTATACAAGATATGGATGATTTACATAATCAACCCATATATTTAATTAGTTATCCTTTGATCACTTAATTAATTCCAAATTAATTCTTTGATCAACTAATCAAATAATATTATTAATATATTAGAACTTATAATATATTAATAATCTCCAAGTGTTATTTCTCTCATTTAGTCTATCCAATTGCATGGTGCCATGCAACCCAAATGGACCATGCCGGGTCGGGTCAAGTACAAGCCCGTAATAGTTATGGACTTAGACACCTTATCCAACACTCCTGACCTTCCGGTCCATGTCCTCTTGACCTTCCGGTCCATGTCATCTTGACCTTCAGGTCCTTATCATACATAACATATATAACACATACATATCACATATCAGCATAGAGTACATACATCTCATAGCATATAAGACCTTCCGGTCACACATAGGTAACCTTCTAGGTACAATACAGTGAGAAGACTGACCTCGGCTATCTCGGACAATCTCACACACGTATACATTAATCCAGCCTCCGCCTAACCACATAAACAATTATCTCAAATCAATAACGGCTCTCCAGGCTAGACTAGTCTCTTCCATGTCTTTTAAGAAGGCTAAAAGACCATTTTACCCTTCGAATGGTCCACAAGTCCAATTGTTGACCAAACCCTAAAAGTCAACAAAAGTTAGGTTCATCCAGACCTACTAGTGTCTCATCACTAATAAGTGTCTCACCTTCCGCAGTAATATGGAAACCATAATAATGCTAAGGTGCATTCCTAACTCTCGTGGAATGCCTCAGAGGTACAGGCTCATCAACTGGCTCAACAGGAGTTTCCTCCTCAAGTTGAGGGCTAGTGTTTGAAGTTCCTTCATCGCTTCATTCTTGAATTTCTTCAAGATCAATTTGCCTCCCACTGTTTCCTTGGCTTATAAATTCTCTCTCTCGAAAGACTCCTCTTCTTGCTACAAAGACCACATTGTCACTAGGTCTGTAGAAGAGGTAACCAAAGGATTGCTGTGGGTAGCCAATGAAAATACACCTCTCGCTTCGAGGTTCGAGCTTATCATGAGTCTCGCGTCTCACGAAAGCCTCACAACCCCAAATCTTGATGTGGTCTAGCTTAGGTACTTTGCCAGTCCACATCTCGTGAGGAGTTTTGGCAACTTTCTTTGTAGGGACAAGATTAAGAATATGGGCGGCAGTCTCTAAGGCATACCCCCAGAATGAGATTGGTAGTGTAGCTCGACTCATCATGGAACGAACCATATCCAACAAGGTTCGATTACGCCTCTCATCCACACCATTCAACTGTGGTGTCCTGGTAGGTGTCAATTGTGAGACAATCGCACATTCCCTAAGATAGTCGAGGAACTCTGAAGTAAGATACTCACCTCCTCGATCGGATCGAAGCATCTTAATGTTCCTGCCCAATTGATTCTCGACTTCCTGTTTAAATTCCTTAAACCTATCGAAAGTCTCTGACTTATGCTTAATTAAGTAGACATATCCATATCTATTGTAATCATCAGTAAAAGTCAAATAATAACGATTAGCATCCCTTGTGGCATGTTTGAATGGTCCACACACATCCGTGTGTATAAGGTCCAACAAACCTTCACCCCTCTCACACGAGCCTGTGAAGGGTGACTTTGTCATTTTTCCAAGTAAGCATGATTCGCAACTATCATCTGACTTTAGGTCAAACGACTCCAAGACTCCATCCTTTTGGAGTTGGCCTATGCGTTTCTTGCTTATATGTCCAAGGCGACAATGCCATAATGATGCTTTATCCAAGTTATTATTAGTAGTAGAATCAATACACAAAACATTATTTCCTAAGTTATCTACAACAGACACAGCTTCATACACACCATCACAAGGTAATGCTTTAAAATAAAAGACATTATTATAGAAAACATCTATAGAACCAACTTCATTATTAAATGAAAAGGTAAACCCTTGTTTGTACAAAGCATGAAAGGAAATAATATTTCTTGCCATTCCTGGCGAATAACAACACTTATTCAAATCTAAACTAAACCCACTACTTAGCGATAAAGTATAAACTCCAATCTTGGTAACAGGTATAGCTTTCCTATTCCCCATGATCAAGTTTATTCTTCCTTGCTCCACATCCTCACTTCTTCTTAGTCCCTGCAAGTCACAACAAATGTGAATACCACACCCGGTATCAAGGACCCAAGAATTAGAATGGGGTGAGTTATTAGAAATGATAGTGTAAATACCTGCATGGTTGGGTTTAACTTTCCCATCCTTCACATCTTGCTGGTATTTTGGGCAGTTCCGCTTCCAATGAGCTTTTTCATGGCAATAGAAGCATTCAGCCTCTTTTGGGTCAGAAGAAGGAGTAATGAAACCTTTCTTGGTTCCACTTGAAGAAGAGCCATCAAGGGTCCGAACCTTGGTACCCTTAGAAGAGCTCTTTCTCTTCCTCCCTCGACTTTTCCCGATTGCCAAAACCGGAGTAGAGTTTTGAGTAGGAGTGATAGCAACCGACTTCCCCTTAAGACCTGTTTCTGCGGTCTTGAGAAGTCCCTGAAGTTTGCTGAGGGTGACTTCTTCCTTGTTCATGTGATATGTCATGCGGAATTGATCATAGCACGATGGTAAGGAATGCAAAATAATATCTATTGCAAGATCCTCCGGGAAGTTCACATTAAGCTTCAGCAAACGATCCACATACCTTTGCATTTTCTGCATGTGGCTCGTGACCATTTTACCCTTCGAATGGTCCACAAGTCCAATTGTTGACCAAACCCTAAAAGTCAACAAAAGTCAACGGTCAAACTTTTACCAGACTCGTCGAGTGCACTCGTGTGACTCAACGAGTCCATACATGTCCTCTTCGCCCTTGGTCCTCACTCGACTCGCTGAGTCAACCCTAAACTCAATGGGTTATCACAGGTCGCGAATCGCGGCGGAACCCGACTCGACTCGTCGAGTCCCTTATGGACTCGGCGTGTTCCTCCCATGAAAACACTCAAACGATCTTCTGAGGTCAAATCTACTTCACCAACCAGTAGATCTAACCTTCTAACACTCGAAAGTCACGTAAAGGTTCAAACTTTACGTTCATGCAATGCTTATAAGAACAAAAATGGAGAAATAACCTTTAAAATGGGGTTCTACTCTCAAGGCTCACATGAAACCTCATAAAGCTGGAAGCCTGAGACCTTTTGGACCTCTCAAGGTCCAGATCTATTATCTATACCCAAAGGGACCTCATATGCTTCATAATCCAACTCAAAATTGTGCAAAGGAAACCCTAGATTCAAGGAATCTATCAAATATACGAAATGGGAATGAATTTGTACCTCAAAACGTGAATCTCAGTGTGAACAAAATAGATCCAAGCTCCACAATCAATCTAGCTTGAATTTTCCCACTCCTTCTTGAAAGATCACACCAAAGGATGAAGAATTAGCCTGCAAATTGCTCTCTCAGCTCTCTTTACTTTCTTGGGTTTTCACAGGGGAGTAATGGCCGCAAATGATGGCCATAAGGGCCTTTAAAGAGGGCTCAGGCCTTGAGATTTTGGGTTTCACTTTACAGCGCGGACTCGCCGAGTCCACTCATCGACTCGTCGAGTCCAGTCATTAATCCAGACAAGAATTTGCGATCCTCCTCGGCGAGTCTGAGCGTCTACTCGCTGAGTCCCTCCATAAAACTCAAGATAAATAATTAAAATAAGATACCTGGGAATCCGGATGTTATAATTCTCACCCACTAGAATCAAACTTCGCCCTCAAAGTCTCATTGTACAAACAGCTCTGGTTGTAGCTTCCGCATTTTCACCTCCGCCTCCCAAGTCAGCTCGGACCCTTTTCGATGTTGCCATTGAACCAGAACCAGTGACACTTCCTTGTTTCTCAAAACCTTCATCTTCCGATCAACCACCGCGACTGGCCTCTCAGCATAATTCAGGCTCGCATCCACCTGAATATCCTCCAATAGTACCACCATCGACTCGTCGACTATACACTTTCTCAACTGGGACACGTGGAAGGTATCATATATCTGACTCAACTCTGCAGGTAGCTCCAACCGATATGCTACCCTTCCTACTCTCGCGGTCACCATGAACGGCCCAATGTACCGTGGCCCCAGCTTGCCCCTCTTCGTAAATCGAATCACTCCTTTCGAAGGAGACACTTTCAGGAGTACGAAGTCTCCGACCTGAAACTCGAGCTCGGATCGTCACATATCCGCGTAACTCTTCTGTCGACTCTGAGTTGTCAACAACCTCTACCTTACCTGCTGTATCTGCTATGTCGTCTGAAGCACTATCTCAGTGCTGCCCATCACTCGTTGCCCTACCTCTCCCCATCAGATGGGAGTCCGACACCTCCTCCCATATAACAACTCAAAGGGAGGCATACTAATGCTCGAATGGTGACTGTTGTTATAGGAAAACTCAGCTAACAGCAAATACGTGTCCCAACTCCCTCCGAAGTCCAACACACATGCATGAAGCATGTCCTCGAGCGTCTGAATCTTCCGCTCACTATGTCCGTCCGTCTGTGGGTGGTAAGCAGTACTGAAATGCAGCCTCATGCCCAACTCCTCATGGAACTTCTTCCAGAACCTGGAAGTGAAACGTACATCCAAATCTGACACAATCGAGATCAACACTCCATGCCGCGATACCACCTCCCTCACATACAACTCTGACAGCCTCTCTGCTGAAGAGCTCTCACTAATAGCAAGAAAGTGAGCACTCTTCGTCAGTCGGTCGACGATCACCCAAATTGCATCGACACCCCTCGCAATCCTCGCCAATTTGGTGATGCAATCCATAGAAATATGTTCCCACTTCCATTG
The DNA here is from genome assembly GCF_002870075.4 of Lactuca sativa. Lineage (NCBI taxonomy): Eukaryota > Viridiplantae > Streptophyta > Magnoliopsida > Asterales > Asteraceae > Lactuca > Lactuca sativa. The sequence goes on along the minus strand of NC_056625.2, from coordinate 296,752,761 downwards.
GGGAACCTAAGGTGGCTACAACTTGTCGTGTGGACACTGGTGCTCGGCGTTAACCCTGCGACATGTCAAGCACCTCTCAACAAACCATGCTACCTCCCTCTTCATAGAGGGCCACCAATAATCTTTCTTCAGATCCAAATACATCTTAGTGGCCCCGGGGTGGATCGAGAATCTCGATCTATGCGCCTCCTCCATCAAAGTGGTGCGCGCCCCGCCTACATACGACACCCAAATCCGACCCTGAAAGGTCATAAGCTCGTGACTATTGGTAACGAACTCAGGTACCTGCCCAATCACCCGCTCTCTCTTACGGTTCTCCGGTCTCACGGCCTCTGCCTGGGCCTCCCGAATGGTGTCCACCATCAGAGTCATCACTGTTAGTCGCATACAAATGTCTCAAATCAGGGCACTCTTCACCCTACGGCTCAGGGCATCAGCTACAACATTAGCTTTGCCCGGGAGGTAAATGATCTCACAATCGTAATCCTTTACCACGTCCAACCATCTCCTTTGGCGCATATTTAGGTTGGGTTGATCCATCAATACTTCAACCTCTTGTGGTCCGTGTAGATGGTACACCAAACCCCATACAAATAGTGACGCCAGATCTTGAGGGCGAACACCACCGCCCCCAACTCCAGATCATGGATGGGATACCTCGTCTCATGAGGCTTCAGCTGCCTCGATGCATACACTATCACATGCCCCCTCTGCATAAGTACTGCACCCAACCTCGATATCGATGCATCACAATACACCACAAAATCCTCCATCCCTTCCGGGAGGGCTAACACCAGGGCTTCGCATAATCTCTGGCGAAGTGTCTCAAACGAGGTCTGCTGCTCCGGACCCCATGAAAAAGCAACACCCTTCCGGGTCAACCTGGTGAGAGGCACGACGATCTTGGAGAAATCCCTGATAAATCTCCGATAATAGCCGACCAATCCTATAAAATTCCTGATCTCGGTGGCTGATCTTGGCACCTCCCATCTCATAACCGCCTCAATCTTGGACGGATTGACCAATATCCCATTTTGGTTAACGAGGTGTCCCAAGAACTGCACCTCTCGTAACCAAAAATCACACTTGGAGAATTTGGCGAAAAGCCTCTCCGACCTTAATACCCCGAGAATCTCTCTCAGATGCTCCTCGTGCTGCTCTCTAGATCTCGAATACACCAAAATGTCGTCAATGAACACGATCATTGACCAATCCAACATCAGCCTGCACACCCTGTTCACGAGATCCATGAACACTACCGGTGCATTATTAAGCCCAAAAGGAATCACCACGAACTCGTAAAGCCCATAACGAGTTCTGAATTCCGTCTTCTGGATATCTTCCTCCCGTGTGATAACCCAAAATTTTCATTCGGTCAAACCCTAAAAGTCAATCACTCCATATTATAAGTCAAGTTCACTTTTACTTATTTTTAGGAAATTAAAGTTCGTTTGATTATTTTAATAATTAATCTTTAAACGAACGGGTGAACGGATGGGCCGTCTCGCGTCTTGAAATTTCTAAACCACGAATACCACGTAGCTTAGAAGTTCACGGCCAAACTTTTATGTTTGGGCCATAATCACTCTCAAAAACCGTAAACTCATGACTTAAGCATGAGTTTACTCCCCAAAGTAGATCACTTTTCATTTTACCCAAAAGAGTAAACTCCAAAAACTCTCTCAAGTATCATCCATGTTTTTGCTCAATATCTTCAATCTAGTAAGTGTTTCTAGCCCTTTCAAGTTAGTATAACACTTAATCTAGTGATTGTACATCTTTTCACCCATCCCTTTATGTGTTTTGACTAGATTTCCAAAACACCAAGAACACACACTAGTGTTCATGGACTTTAAGTTCATTTCAAGCTTCCACAAAGTAAGTACTTCTATCCTAGAGTCATTTAAAGCTTTCTATACATATTTATACCAAGGAAAAGTCCCAAGATCACCAAGAACAAGGTGTTCACGGTTTTGGGAGGCTCCCAAAACCGTAAACACTAAGTTTAGTGCCAAAGGGTGCCTAGGTGCTTCACAATGCATTAAGGACTTGTCTAGATCCATCCTTGATGTGTTTATCACATAAAAGAACAAGAAAACAATCATTTATATGTGTTTACAGTTTGGGATCTCCCAAAACCATAAACACCTCAAAAGGTGTTTAAATGTCCCATATTTACTCCTAATGCCTAGAATCTAACCTAGGATTTTACCTTGAAGTGTTTAGGACTTGAAAACACCAAAATACCTAAGTCCACGAGAGTTTACGGTAGTAAACTCATGGAGAAATGATCCTTAGACGGTAAACTCCATTTAGGAGTCTTTTGATGCCACACAACACTTTCTAAGGCTTAATCATGAAGTAGGAATGCTTGGAATAGCTTAGAAGACTTCAAAACAACAAATGGTCACAAGGTTAGGAGCTTACGGCCGTAATCTCAAGAGTTTACGACCGTAAACTCAATGGGTGTTGGTCTTTAGGGAGTAAACTCATTTTAGGGGTTCCCTTGAACCCTAAAACCCAATAGCCTTGCCCTACAACACTTAGATGCAACCCGTGAGACTTATAACACTTGTATAAGTGTTTAGCATGTCCTAGGGTGTCTTGACTTGTTTATTAGTTGTTTAAAGACTAATTGGATACATATATGTGGTATTATATGTTAAGTAGGATCATAGAGTGTGTTCAAGACTTCACTTGACACCTAGCAGTCCTACCTCTTCAGTTCATCCGTACCACTCACAACAGGTGAGTTCATACCCCTTAATCAATGTTTTAAATGTTTTTAAATGCTTTATGGGGGGATACAAGTAGAATCATGCTAGTTATTATATCAATCACATGTGATTAATAAGCAACATTCAAATGATTTACTACTCATTAGCCGTTTTACCAAACAGTTTCCTTCAAATGATTTTCATAAACACTTTATATGTTTAAAACTCCTTATTAAACTGTACATTTTACTCTATATGTTCCATTTCAAACTCATTTACAATTGTGTTTCAAACAAATGTTTCTTTATACTTAAACTGTTTTATCAAACCCATGCTTTCAACCCGTTTTATAGATTGACATCAAGTTGAACTTTTCTTAGATAATAATTATGTTCAAAGGTTTTACAAAACTTATTTTATGCTTTTATATTATCAATTGCATGCCTATATATGTATAGTTATATAATAAATGTTTAAAAGACTTAGGAAGGCTATCCACCCTATTTCCTTTTCGCGCTTGAGATGTGGTCTGGTGGGATATCGGGTACCCGTCCGAAGGTCGTTTAAGTATTATTTATATATCATGTGTACATATATAGTCATAAAGGTTCTCCCAGTTCATTCAATACCCTTGGGTAGCAAGGGTATACTTCCATGTTCATACGTACAAGTTACATTACTAGTAAGCTACCATTTGGGTAGTTTAGGAAGATACTAGAACTATTACTAGAACACGATATCATATAATGAGTCAGTTCATTCATGAGTCAGTACTTGCTAGATAGAGAGAGAACACAAGTTACAGCTAGTACACACAGTACATTACTATACTATTACATAGATATGTTTACATGATTACATTTACATGAGTACATTTACATGATTACATTTACATGAGTACATTTACATGATTACATTTACATGAGTACGTTCGCATAGATAATATATGATGAGTTATTATTACATTTCATATGTATAGGTTTTGTTATATAATCCTCATTCTTATCTTTACCTTGTGATACAATCACATAATCGACGAGATAGATTGGATTTAATATCCTAGTACCAAAGGATACGTTGCGGGATTAACCATTCCTAGAATCTCTGTTAGCTACAGAGGTAAAAGCACATCCATGGATGTCAACGGTTGATACCATTACAGGTATACCTTAAGGGACTAACTATTCCTATACCCAGCTGTTAGCAACAGAGGTAAATGTACATCTAAAGATGTCTTCAGTTAACACTGTTAGTTACCCTAGTACCAAAGGGTAATACTTAGGTTATTTATATTATTACCTTTATCTTGTGACCCGTTCACATAATCGATGAGGTGAATTATATTTGAGTATCCTAGTACCAAAGGATACAATGTCTTATAATAATAATAATAGTAGCACAGTCGGGTCTTGGGAGAAGGCTACATTTAAAACAGTTGGGTCTTGGTAGAAGACTACATTCAGAACAGTTAAGTGTTGGTAGAAGACTACGTTTAGAACAGTTTGGTCTTGGTAGAAGACTCCCTCTTATAATAGTAGGAATCATAGGGATTTCTAGGGTTTTTCAAACGTTTACAGTTGTTTTACAAACATTTTCATACTTACATGAACTTTCTTTCAAAACATTTTCAAGTCTTTCATTACATGTCATACAAATACTTACATACAAATTAAGACACATTAATACTTATGATCTCACCAGCTTTAAAGTTGATACTCTCTTTCAAAATAACTTGTATCCTCAGGTCAACGATAGACAGGTACCAATGCAAGGTGTAGAGAAGATGGAGCTCGTTCAAGACTCATCTTTCATTTTGATTATATTTTAGTGTCTATTATAATTTGACAGAACACACTTGTATTAAGATTATATTATTAATGCAATGGATGATGTTGTTGCTTGTTTACTACTTTTCATTGTTGTGATACTGTACATGACGTCCTCCGCCCCAGAACGTTTCTCCCGTTCATGGTTTTGGGGTGTGGCAGATTGGTATCAGAGCATTGTTTATAGTGAATTAAGTATATCAACCCATAAAAGATATACTAACTATAAATACATAGGGATTAAAAATACTCTGACCAGGAGTTTATATTTTAAATAGTAAAATATTTAATTTAGTATACGTGCCTGCATTCATGCTAAAATCAGTGTCACTAGGACAGTACAAAAGAATTACGATTGTTGGGCAACACAGGTGGACTTAGAGACGTATAGTCAAAACTGGGAAGATCTAGCCTGATCAACTATATTATCCGAGAGTTGACTAGCATGTGCCTAAGTGTAGTTGTGTTATTGCAACAAGTCTAAAATCTTACCAACAATACCACAATGAGAACAGTAGAACATAACTTTAAACTTAAAATACTATAGGAGTATTTGGTGTTACTATAAATACTTTATACTTGAGAACTAAAATGGGATCTTCATTACTAAGTTGATAGTTGCTAAGTGGATACACTAAGGCTATATGTAATTAGGATGCTATAGACTTAGAATCTATGAAAATTTTACTTTACCCCTGTTCTGTGTGAATTTGGAGTTAAGGTCACTTATTCTAAGGCCTATCCTGTTTCGATTACATATAACTGGTATGCACTTCACAAATAGCGATGTAAATAATGAAGATTTTCTGAATAATTATCTAGATAGTTCGTCTAATAATTATTTTCTTACCCCAATTCTCGTGTAGATAACGTGGCTAGACTCCATCCCCACGGCAACCAGTATCTTCCGAACGAAGTCATTGTTGGTTGGTTTGGAGAAGAACCAAAGAATGATCATCCTATCCCTTTGAATGATCACCATGATGAAGACCTTTCGGACAGTGCTAACTCCGAACCCGAGGTTGAGAACATACCCCAGGCAGCTCTCGTTCCAATTACTAACCCTTGTCCGACTTTTCATGGTCCGACGCCTTAGTGGGTGGAATGCTTGGAAACATGGAGCCAAGGACATGATCAGCCCATGTCATTTAATGACGACCGAAGCTTTTATGACCTGAGCAATGGGAGCTCAGCAGACAGAATCTTGCCAATCTTGGTCCGCAGAGTGGCCCGAAATGAAATTCAAGGCAAGACAACCCTACATTAGATCACAGAAGTTGTTGCCGATGCGAGAATGCATACCCTCCGCACCATTTGTCTAGAAGATGCTCGTGAGAGATCTGAGAGAAACCATGAAACCCTGCTGCAAGGACTGGCAGTATCACGAGCCGAAGTCATAGAGCTCTGAGTACGCCAGAGGGTGTACGAAGGACACCTAGTTGATGTAGAACGTCAACTGGCTGAACTGAGAGTTCACCAAGGGAATGACCGTCGCCAATAGTAGATGCCTTACTTTATTTCCTTGTTAAAATCATTGTTTTCTGTCTATGCCCGATGTGGCATTTTCTATGAAACTATCTGGTACTGTAAGTACTTTTGGTTAGGTCTTTATGCTGTCAAGGACTATCTTCTCTTGATATGATGTAAGACCTTTTACAAGGTCATTCTCTCGAACTTTTACGTGATGAATATCAAAGATATTGATAGTCGGCTAACTTTTGTGTCATTCTTTATTCAAGTACTCTTATCATACTTTCATTGGAGTCTATCTGAAACATGCTTTAGTCAAGTCATTTGACTATAGTAATTTAGCTCCGGAGACATTTCCAAGTCTCTTTTAGTGGTTGGATCATGTTATTCACCAACCAACGATACCTCGGCTTGAACAACAAACGTCATGAGACCATTCTACAAACTCACTTCCACTCAGTACTAGGACTACATCATAGGGATGTAGGTCAAACCTTCGCGAACATATGATATGTGCATAATTGGTTAATTATTTAATACACATTTTTATTCATTTTTAACTAATTATGTGAAAATTATGGACAAAAGGTACTTAATATTGTTTAAATTTTGTTTTCAGTCCAAAAGACATGCTTGGGAGTGAAAGGGAACAAGGGAAAGCAATTGAAGACCAAAGAATGAAGATTGAGGAACAAAAGCCCATCTACTCGGCGAGTACACGAGTATACTCGGCGAGTCCAGCAGAATATTCCAGAAGATAGCCACGACTCCTGATTTAAGACAGATAACATCGAGTCTACTCGGCGAGTTGGGTCTGCTACTCACCGAGTACCCCCTGTTTTGAGATATCTATAAAAATCAAGCCTTTATCCGATGGGACTACTTTTCTGGCGATTTTTGAAGATCCTTCTGTGATTGAGAACCCTGGAAGACGCTGAGGAATTCTAATCTTCAACCTTTTGAAGAATTGAAGCAACTAGGTTAATCATTCCACTTAGATTTAGGATTTGAGTATGTTTAATCTAGTTAAACTTGTTTTTATGTGTTATTTTACTGCAACTATGAGCTAATTTCGTTTTTGTTTCTGTTTGGGGAATACCAAGGAACTCCTATGGTTTAATTCCTAGTTTTTGATTAATTGTTTATTGGTGATCTATTAAATTAAGTTTGTTAAAGAACCTTATGCATTACTCACGATTATTTTCTGTTAATTGGAAGACAATTAAGCTGCATGAACATCTCTTAGTTGTTAACCTCATATGTCTATGTGAACACTGACTTATATGCTTAGGAATAATGATTATGAAACTAAGATTAATGAGACAATAATTAGATTAATGTGTGAGCTTGTTTGAGAAACCATCAAATAAGAGGTTAATTGAATTACTAAATTGATGAACCACTGCAAATCTTATTTAATCCAAATTATTAATGTAGGGAATTAATTAGTTTAAACACTTGATCACCGCTTAAATTAGTTAATTGTCTAAGGGCTAGGAGTAATGAATATGAACCTAACCACTATAATTGGTAGACAATAACAATCAATCTATCATAAATACAAATAACCATAGGAGTGAATTGGTTGAACCTAAATAGAAACATCTTTATCAAATTTGGTGAATTAGTTGTTTGCTTTAGTTATTTAGTTAATTAAGTGTTGCTTAAGTTTCTAGTCTAGTAAAACTAGAAGAAAAACCTTTTACTTTCATTATTTGTTTTAGTTAAAATTAGTTATTAGTTTAATTTTCCGTTCCCTAAGTTCGATACCTTATTTACTAAACTATACCACTAAAAGACAGGTTCACTGCCTTTGTGTGCTAAATATATTAATAAAAGTAGGGATAAAACAAGTGCATTTTACACACATCAAGTTTTTGGCGCCGTTGCCAGGGAACGATTCTAAATAATTAATCTAATTCCTAATTTTTTCGATCCTTTGTGTGAGTTTACTTGCATAAAGTTATTTTATTGCAGTTTAGTAGTTAGTAATTAGGTTTTAGTATGTGTTTTAGTTTTAATATTAAGTTTATAATTTTTTCAAAAACACACTGGTACTCGCCGAGTGCAGTCGCACCTACTCGGCGAGTACAAGCGTATTCAACAGTTAATTTTCGATTTTTTTAGTACATTTTTTTTGTTCTTTTTACACTTTTATTCTGTTTATTTCAGGACTTCCATGACCAGAGGATCAAACACCCCGCTGGTACCCCCGTTTGAAGATCCCGAAACCGCATTGAAAAGAAACAAAGGAAAGGACGTGGAGAGTTCGAGTACACCAAAGAAGTCACCCTTGTCCAATTTGAAGACTGTTTTTGGGAAAAAGAAGAGCAGCAAATCAGGAGCATCCAGCGCTTCCTTAGTAATCGACGAACCGGCGAAGGAAGATATCGAGTACGAGACCGAGGAAGAAGAGGACCCGACATACGAGCACGAAACCAAGTCCGAGGAAGAGTTAGCTATCACAATGGCTAACATTGATGAAATCCCCATGGGAGAATGGAAGAAGAGGATGCGAGACGACACTGGCCCGGGACTTGTGCAACCCGCAATTCCCGCGACTGCTACCTTCGAGCTAAAGGGTCATATCCTAGCTTTACTTAAAGAAATACCTTTTTATGGAAATGACCATGAAGATTCCTAAAAACATTTGGATGAAGTCAATGATGTAGCTGATTACTTCAATGTTCCAAATGTGCCCCGCGAGACTCAGCTACTTCGTATGCTTCCGGTGACATTCAAAGGTGCTGCAAAAGACTGGCTCAAGTTACTTCCCCCCGGATCAGTCACCACTTGGGCCAAGATGAAAGAAGAATTCATTGATCACTTTTGCCCACCTTCCAAGATAGCCAAGTTGAAGAAGGCCATTGCTAACTTTGAACAACATGCTGGAGAGTCGCTATATGAAGCATGGGAGAGGTACAAGAGCTTACTAAGAACCTGCCCACACCATGACCTAAATAGCCAGCAAGAAGTATCCATCTTCTATGATGGAGTCAATGTCACAACCTGGCAGTTACTAGACTCACAAGGCCCGCTCACAAAGAAGCCACCCCCAGTGATAAAAGAATTGATTGAAGAATTCTCTAAACACTCTAGAGAATACCACAACCCTAGGCATGATGTCACTAGGGGAGCCGCTTATGCAGCTACTGAAGACTTATCCGCGGTCATGGCTATGCTAAAAACCATGGATAGGAGGATGGATAAGATGGATCAAACAATCCATGCTATTCGGGTGGGTTGTGAAAACTGCAATGGTCCTCACCTCACTAGAGACTGTGATTTAGATGAGAATGGCAACAAGAAGCCGCAAGTATGTTACTCAAGTGGAGACCAATTTGATGAAGATTGGCGCAAGCAAAAGAAAGAGTGGCTCCCTTATGAAGAGTACAAGAAATCCAAGGAGGAAAGGTTTAGGCAAAAACGGAGAGGGTTCTACCAAAAGGAGGAGCCGGTGCAAGTGGGAAAGCCAAGCTTGGAAGAAATGCTCACCAAATTTGTAGCTGCCTCAGAAAAAAGACATAGTGATCATGATGCTACAATTCAAGAAACAAGGACCATGCTTAGGAACCAGCAAGCATCTATGCACAATATAGAGACGCAGCTTGGTCAACTAGCTCAACAAATCAACCAAAGGTCACCGGGCGAACTTCCTAGCAAAACGGAAAATAACCCACGAGGCGCGCACATAAACATAGTCACAACAAGAAGTGGGAAGATAATCACTCCCCTGGCACCTATTCAGACCGAGACATCCAAGAAATCACAGAAGGAGGAGGCAGAAAAGCAAGCAGAGAACCAAGACATACAATCTGACAGCCCAACTCGCCGAGTAACACGTATGGACTCAGCGAGTACATCACAAAATCCCACCAAGCAGATTCCTGAAAAACTTTACCAGCCTCCAATGCCATACCCAACCCGAGCTAAGAAGGAGAAGCAGGAAGAGGAGTATTAGAAGTTTATAGATCATATTAAGACTCTTCAAATCAACATACCCTTCATTGAAGCCGTCATGCAAATGCCCAAGTATGCAAAGTTCCTTAAGGAACATCTCACTAATAGAAGGAAGATGGAAGAAGTGAAGAAGGTAGTACTCAATGAAAACTACTCAGCTGCTATGCTAAATAAGCTACCAAAGAAGAAAGGTGATCCGGGGAGTTTGACTCTACCTTGCCAATTTGGCAACTTGACCACCATTCATGCCTTAGCTGATTCGGGAGCAAGTGTGAATCTAATGCCATATTCGTTCTTTAAGAAGCTGGATCTCCCGGAACCAAGGCCAATTCGCATGGCAATACACTTGGCAAACAAAACAATCACCTTCCCAAGAGGCATATGCGAAGACATACTAGTCAAGGTGGACAGATTCATCTTTCCCGCTGATTTTATCATTCTAGACATGGAGGCGGATCCACAAGTGCCAATCATCCTTGGAAGACCTTTCCTCAACACGGCAAGTGCTATAGTAGACATGAGGGACTCAAAACTCACCTTGAGGGTAGGAGAAGATTCTGTCACATTTGGGGTGGACCAAGCTATGAAGTATTCAAGGAACAGTGACGACACAACATTCTCAATCGATATGTTAGACGAATTATTGGAGGAATGCATAACTAAAGATTCCATCAAGTTCACAACTCAGGATGATGAATTTGATCCAGAAAAAGACTTGATGGAAATTGAAAGACTGTTGGAAGAAGCCGACTATGAAGAATTGGTGAAGAACACTGACAGTCCTACTCGCCGAGTAGAACCGATCTACTCGCCGAGTACCTCTGAAGGAAAGGCAGAAGTCGTGAATACAGCCACAAACTCGCCGAGTACCCTACCTGCACTCGGCAAGTCCAACAGTCAGAACCAAAAATCGGAGCTTAAAACTTTACCAAATCATTTGGAGTATGCTTTTCTCGAAGAAGGCAACCAAAAGCCAGTAATTATAACCTCTGACCTGACCAATTATGAAAAAGAAGAGCTCGTGCAAGTGTTGAAGAAGCAGAAACAAGCCATAGCATGGAGCATCACCGACATCAAGGGAATAAGTCCATCCTATTGCTCCCACAAGATCAATCTGGAAGAAGGAGCAAAGCCAGTTGTACAGCACCAAAGAAGACTAAACCCGAATATGCAAGAAGTAGTCAAGAAGGAAGTGGTCAAACTCTTAGATGCGGGAATCATATATTCCATTTCCGACAGTCCATGGGTGAGTCCGGTCCAAGTGGTGCCCAAGAAAGGAGGGATGACGGTCATAACCAACGAAAAGAATGAGCTAATTCCGACACGAACGGTAACCGGTTGGAGAGTGTGCATCAATTATCGAAAGCTAAATGATGCCACTCGTAAAGACCATTTTCCCTTACCTTTTAATTATCAAATGTTAGAAAGATTATTGGGCCATAGCTACTACTGCTTTCTAGATGGATTTTCGGGGTATTTTCAAATACCCATAGACCCAATGGACCAAGAAAAGACCACATTCACTTGCCCATGTGGGACTTTTGCTTATAGACGCATTCCTTTTGGGTTATGCAATGCACCCGCGACTTTTCAAAGGTGTATGACAGCTATATTCCATGATATGGTGGAAAAATTCATGGAAGTTTTTATGGACGATTTTTCCGTTTGTGGATCATCTTTCCATGATTGTCTCACTAATCTTGATTTAATGCTTGCTAGGTGTGAAAAAACCGACTTGGTACTCAATTGGGAGAAATGCCATTTTATGGTCAAGGAGGGTATAGTGTTGGGCCACAAGATTTCCAAAATAGGGATTGAAGGGGATAGGGCAAAGATAGACACTATTGCCAAATTACCCCCACCAACTAATGTGAAGGGCATTAGGAGTTTTCTAGGACACGCGGGTTTTTACCGGCGTTTCATAAAAGATTTTTCCAAAATAACTAGACCTCTAACACAATTACTACTAAAAGATGCACCATTTAATTTCACTAAAGAGTGTTTAGAGGCATTTGAATTTTTAAAAGAAAAACTAACTAATGCCCCGATCATTATTGCACCAAATTGGAACTTACCTTTCGAGATTATGTGTGATTCTAGTGACTATGCATTAGGAGCTGTCCTTGGTCAAAGGGTTGATAAGCACTTTCAACCCATATATTATGCTAGCAAGACTCTAAACCCAGCCCAAGAAAATTACACCATCACTGAAAAAGAATTATTAGCTATGGTGTATGCCTTTGACAAATTCCGCCCTTATTTAGTTTTATCTAAAACTACTGTTTTTATTGACCACTCGGCTATCAAGTATTTGTTTTCCAAACAGGATGCCAAGCCAAGACTGATACGATGGGTGCTACTTCTTCAAGAATTTGACATAGAGATACGAGACAAGAAGGGAATGGAGAATGTAGCAGCTAACCACTTGTCAAGGCTTGAGAACCCGCAATTGGAAGAAGATAAAGTTGGAGACGACTTCCCGGACGAGTACATTATGGTGACAATGGGAGAAGAGCCATGGTTCGCGGGCATAGCTAATTATTTAGCTACAAAATACATCCCGAAAGACTTTAGCAGTCAACAAAAGAAGAAATTATTTGTTGAATTAAAATATTACTTTTGGGATGAGCCATACCTCTTCCGAAGCTGTGCGGATGGAATCATACGAAGATGCGTATTCGGGAAGGAAAGCCGGAAAATACTAGAGCATTGTCATAGCGGGCCCACGGGTGGACATCATGGAGCACACTACACGGGGAAGAAGATCTTTGACATTGGGTTTTATTGGCCCACAATTTTTAAAGATGCAACCCAATTTGTCAAAGAATGTGATGCTTGTCAAAGGGTGGGAAACATTTCATCTCGAAATGAAATGCCACAACATAGTATCCAAGTATGCGAGGTGTTCGATGTGTGGGGAATTGACTTCATGGGACCATTTCCCATGTCTAAAGGAAACAAATACATACTAGTGGTGGTGGATTACGTATCCAAATGGGCGGAAGCACAAGCATTACCAACGAATGATGGACGGGTGGTAGTACGGTTTTTAAAGAAACTATTTTCACGATTTGGAGTCCCGAAAGCCCTTATAAGTGACCGAGGCACACATTTTGCCAATGATCAATTGGAAAAGGTGTTAAAGAAATATGGGGTTACCCATAAGTTTTCCACATCATACCATCCACAAACTAGTGGACAAACCGAAGTGACAAATCGAGCCTTAAAGCGAATTTTACAGAAATCGGTGGGGAGCAATCGCAAGGAATGGTCGGATAAGCTAGATGATGCACTTTGGGCCTTTCGTACAGCTTTCAAAACACCTATTGGTACCACACCATATAGGTTAGTTTATGCAAAGCAATGCCATTTACCGGTGGAGCTAGAACATAAGGCGTTTTGGGCTTTAAAGAGTTGTACCTTCAACATGGATGAACTAAAGAGAAACCGGTTAATGCAAATGAATGCTCTTGAGGCACTGAGGAATGAGGCATACTCTAGTTCATGGCTTTATAAAGAGAAGACCAAGATGTGGCATGACAAAAGGATTAAAGATAAAGACATTCATGAAGGCCAAAAAGTGTTGCTCTTCAACTCAAGACTAAAGCTTTTCTCGGGAAAACTCAAGTCAAGGTGGGATGGTCCTTTTCTAGTGAAGAAGGTGTTTCCACATGGTGCTATAGAGCTATTATCAATAGATGGCATGCCTTTCAAGGTCAATGGTCATAGGGTTAAAAAATATGAAGAAGGAGTCCCCCGAAATGAAGGAATGGAAGAGTTGCTGTTGTTGGAAGGGATTGCAACCACGTAGAAGGGGAGGAGTCCAACTAACGACTCCCTAAAAAGAAGCGCTTCTCGAGAGGCAACCCGAGTTTCAAGTTTGCATTTTCTTTCCTTTTTTTTATTTTCATTATTTTTTTTCTTTCTACATCTATTTTTGAGAACACAACTGCTTGAGGACAAGCAATGCCTAAAGTGTGGGGTGGATGGTTTAAAAAATGAGAAAATACATAAATTCTTTAAAATTGTCACAAATGTTTTTCAATCTGTAAGGTTTACTCGCCGAGTAGGACCGTATACTCGGCGAGGACCTGCCCGAGTAACCCGAAAAAACGCATAACTGCATATGTACTCGGCGAGTAGGTCCTTTCTACTCGGCGAATAGCCTATTTACACGGGTGAAATATAGGTCTGTAAAAAAGAGGGTTTTTACCCATTTCACTTCATACTCACCGTGCACAGCAAATCCTCGAGCAGCCCAGGCGGTTTTCGCGATTTCGTCCAATCTCTCCGATTTTCTACTCGATTCTCGTCATTCAACCAAAAAGGTAACATCTCTACACTATAAATTCGTTAAAGGTTCGATCTTTATCGTAGATTTGCCCCAATTTTGCTTGATTTCGGATTTGGGGGTTTCCTCAAATTCTAGGGTTTCGAATTAGCCATGAATTAGGTAATATTAGGATGATTTTCTTTATGATTTATGGTTAGATAGGTCATTACAACAAACCCCTGTGGAAAATTTGGACTTTTGGACACTATACACAGGTCCGAGATTATACAGTCCCGATGTTCATCCTACTCGCTGAGTAGGTCGTGTACTCGGCGAGTAGATGACTATTCAGACCCAATTTCTTTGTTTTTAATTACTGGGTATTGTTTGTTGGTGTGTCTTTTGGTGTTTGTATGCAGGAACCATGGCCAGAAGGGGGCAGTCTTCGCGTGGGGGAAGCCAAAGTGATATTCCATGGCTTTCTTTTCAACACATAACTTCTAAGTCATCCCAAACAAGGGCTAGAAACAGATTGGAGGCCCTCAAGCAGAAGGAAATTCATCTACCAAACGCGGTTCATTGGGGTTGGCTGGGCAATGTAGGGTTGGAGGAGAAGCTTACACCTTATTTGGTGAAAGAATGCAGTTTGGGGTACACCACCATCACGTGTGATGGGTGGTTACAATTGTTCAAAATTCAAGAGTCCGTGTATGTTGAGTTGTGCTGGGAATTTTTCGCTACCATCTCATTCCGAGGTGGTAGTGAGTACTACAATCCTACAATAATCTCTTTTTCTTTGGGCGGGGAGCTGCGACAATGCAGCGTTGTTGAGTTCTCTTGGAGGTTGGGGATCTATGATCAGAGCATGATGATGACGGAAGATTTTGAGGCATTCTTGGAAAACTGCCATAAAGAACTTCCCGAAGCAGTGGTGGCCTCGACATGGTGGAATACGATCGCCAACCGAGGGCATTGCATAAAATAAGTGTGGGGTAGGGGGTTGGTCACATGTCACATAAATAGAAAACTTTGAATCTTAATTTAGGCAAATAAAAAAAAATTAGGCTAAAAGTGAAATTAGGATTCCATGTTAGAATTGTGTTGATAATTGCATGAAAACCCAAATGTTTAGTTGAGCCTATATACGTTCTAGTGCATTTGTTGCTTCCTTATTCCAGTGAAATCATGGGACAAAAACACGACCCCGCTCGGCCCGAGGGATGCAATATGTTTAGCAGCCTAAACTTGAAATGTATCCAGGAAAATTGTTATCATTAGCCAATAAAGTTTGAGATTGAGCGCCCCTGCTTAAGCATGTAGGGATTTGAGTGAAAAAAGAGAGGTACATGTAAAAAAAAGAGAGAATTACAAGAAAAATTGTAAGAATTTTGGAGCAAATAAAGTGAAGATCAAAAGATCAAAATTCCAAGAAATTCAAAAAGTTGAAGATACCAAAAATCAAACAATAAAGGTGGTGAATTCAAAGAGATCAAAGATCAAATTATCAAAGGAAGTGAAGAATTCCAAAAGAGCTCCATAGTGGTATCGAAACGTTGTAATTCTAGATTATGTATGCTTGGGTTGCTCAAATAAAAACACCTTGAGGGTAAGAGGTTTTCTGCGGATGGATTCAGAGGGTTGCATAAAATGAGCATAGTTCGGGATAAGTGGGCAAGTGTGTATGAGGATTGTGAGTATTTGGAGTATGGGAGGTCCTTAGGAAAAATTTTAGACACAAATGCATGCGTTACGGTCATGGCATAATGGCTGGGTTAGATTGGAGTTGTCATATTTGATTTTAATATGTTTAAAATTTAGTTTTGCTTGGGGGCAAGCAAAAGTCAAGTGTGGGGTATTTTGATATGTGCATAATTGGTTAATTATTTAATACACGTTTTTATTCATTTTTAACTAATTATGTTAAAAATATGGACAAAAGGTACTTAATATTGTTTAAATTTTGTTTTCAGTCCAAAAGACATGCTTGGGAGTGAAAGGGAACAAGGGAAAGCAATTGAAAACCAAAGAACGAAGATTGAGGAACAAAAGCCCATCTACTCGGCGACTACACGAGTATACTCGGCGAGTCCAGCAGAATATTCCAGAAGATAGCCACGACTCCTGATTTAAGACGGTTAACAACGAGTCTACTCGGCGAGTTGGGTCTGCTACTCGCCGAGTACCCCCTGTTTTGATATATCTATAAAAATCAAGCCTTTATCCGATGGGACTACTTTTCTGGCGATTTTTGAAGATCCTTCTGTGATTGAGAACCCTGGAAGACGCCGAGGAATTCTAATATTCAACCTTTTGAAGAATTGAAGCAACTAGGTTAATCATTCCACTTAGCTTTAGGATTTGAGTATGTTTAATCTAGTTAAACTTGTTTTTATGTGTGATTTTACTGCAACAATGAGCTAATTTCGTCTTTGTTTCTATTTGGGGAATACCAAGGAACTCCTATGGTTTAATTCTTAGTTTTTGATTAATTGTTTATTGGTGATCTATTAAATTAAGTTTGTTAAAGAACCTTATGCATTACTCACGATTATTTTCTGTTAATTGGAAGACAATTAAGCTGCATGAACATCTCTTAGTTGTTAACCTCATATGTCTATGTGAACACTGACTTATATGCTTAGGAATAATGATTATGAAACTAAGATTAATGAGACAATAATTAGATTAATGTGTGAGCTTGTTTGAGAAACCATCAAATAAGAGGTTAATTGAATTACTAAATTGATGAACCACTGCAAATCTTATTTAATCCAAATTATTAATCTAGGGAATTAATTAGTTTAAACACTTGATCACCGCTTAAATTAGTTAATTGTCTAAGGGCTAGGAGTAATGAATATGAACCTAACCACTATAATTGGTAGACAATAACAATCAATCTATCATAAATACAAATAACCATAGGAGTGAATTGGTTGAACCTAAATAGAAACATCTTTATCAAATTTGGTGAATTAGTTGTTTGCTTTAGTTATTTAGTTAATTAAGTGTTGCTTAAGTTTCTACTCTAGTAAAACTAGAAGAAAAACCTTTTACTTTCATTATTTGTTTTAGTTAAAATTAGTTATTAGTTTAATTTTCCGTTCCCTAGGTTGGATACCTTATTTACTAAACTATACCACTAAAAGACAGGTTCACTGCCTTTGTGTGCTAAATATATTAATAAAAGTAGGGATAAAACAAGTGCATTTTACACACATCAACATACTTCTAATCCGTAGTAGGACTACATCATAGGGATGTAGGTCAAACTCACGAGAAGATACTTCTACTCTTTACTTGAACAATCTAAGTACATCTAGAGTCAACCAGAATCACTCACAAAATCCCTATCTTTCGTGTTACGGAATCATGTCGTCATCCGGAAATAATCCGCCGAGCAACGAAACCCTTATCCTCCATATCGACACCGCTACATTACAAGCTGCAGTAGTAGCTGCTGTGACAACTTTCCTTACACACATTAACTCAGGAAACAAAAGCAAGATTGACAAAGGAGTCGAGAGTTCCGATGGTAGTACCAAACCGGGAAACCAACAAATGGCAACACTCATAGACCAGCAAAGCCGTCATATCAGAACACCGAAGTACTCATGCATGGAGTACCTCATAGTTCTTTTCTTTTCCAAAGAAATCCCCGAAGTACCACTCATACAGTACGTCAAGTTCAAATCCAAAGATCCATATGGTTAATCTATCGCTGAAGAATGTATACATAGGGGTGATATATAATCAAGGTTCTACAGGTTTAGAATTAATGATTCCACTTTAAATTCTTTTTCCTCGATGAGATATGAGCTTAAAGAAGAATCAATTATTCAACTACCTTTTCAATCTTAATTATATACGACTCGTATACACGATATTGTGATCGTTGAACCAAGTATGAATTCTAATATGAACTTCAGGACGGAGACTGCCCAAGACTACGAGTAATCGCATCGTCATGTGAACAAACTTAGAACCCAGTATGACTCCTGTAATCAGATCACCCTACAGTCTAAACACCTACGGAGATACAAGAACAGCCCGGACAACTTATCGAACTACACAGAAATAGAATT
Organism: Lactuca sativa; assembly: GCF_002870075.4. Lineage (NCBI taxonomy): Eukaryota > Viridiplantae > Streptophyta > Magnoliopsida > Asterales > Asteraceae > Lactuca > Lactuca sativa. The sequence continues at coordinate 296,734,430 of NC_056625.2, read as the reverse complement.
GGAAGACTAGGCTTCTCACCCTAGAGAGCTCCGGTCTTATTCTTCCAGAGGTCGACAGATTGCATCATATGTACCTCGGCTATCGAGGACTCCGTCCAAATTTTCCATTAGAAATCGTTGTCTCTGCCTCGCATAGATGAATCGGTTGAGTAAACGTAAGGAAAGAATTACTTTCAGAAATGGACCTGAGATCCGAATATCACCAGTTCGAGTGTTAGGGAAGGATGTCCTGAAGACTACCTTCCGAACTCGATGCGGACACTTCGAGTCCGTAGTAATACCCTTCGGATAAGACCAATACGCCCATAGTATTCATAAGCTAAAATGAGTAGGGTACGTCTTTCTTACTTGGATCAGTTCGTCATTCTCCATGTAACGACTTACTTATCTACCCTCGTAGTAAGAAGGAACCCGCGGAAACATTACCCTCGGAGATACTTTTCGCAAAGTTCTCTGAACACGAGTTTTTGAATTGAAGAGTAAAAATTTCCTAAGACACACTATTAGTATTGTGGAAAGTCTTAAATACTCTGCCAATTTATCAAAATCGTTGAGAATTTGTCGACACCAGAGACACCGACAGGAATTCGCCAAATTCTAGGTCTTACAGTGTGACAACCCGAAGTCGTCCGGTCGTCATAACCCGTTCCGTCGTTAAAAATTCGTCGTCTTAAATTATTTCCGTTTTGTTTCTAAATTAAGTCACTTTGAGTTTGTTTATGACTTAATAGTTGTCGAAACGTATTAGAAACTTGTGGAAATACCCTAACTTATTATTTAGAAAAATAATAATTTATTCCGTCAAGTTATAAAACAATTAAATCGGGTACGACCAAAAAGCCCCGTTTATCGTCAGTATCAGGTAGAATTCCTCCGGGCCACAAACTCAACCCCTATATAAAGGATTGAGTGACATCATTTTGAGGCTTTTACTCTCTCTCTAAAAACTTTCTCTCACTACTCTCTCTCTAGAACTCGAAATTGGTCCAAAAGCCTCCTTTCAAGCCTTAATTTGGTAAGCAATCTACCCTAACTTGTTATCTAACTTGTTTAACATGAAAATTCATGTTTGAAACTTCCAAAAACACCCATGAACAAGTGTTTACGGTCTAGGGATCCTCCTAAAACCGTGAACACCCCTTGAGAGGGTTTTGAAGCCCCAAAACTCCTCCAAATCACTTCTAATGCTTAGATAAGACCTTTAGACTTGCATGCATGAGCTTAGGACCCGAAAATCGCACTAAATGAGGCGTGGACATGAGTTTATAGTCCAAGAACATGCTTGGACCGTAAACCCTCATTCATAGACCTTAAAAACCTTTGAGGGTGTTAGTTTGCCCCTAAACACCTCCAATGAACCTCCATGAATGCATAGAACCTTATAACCCTTCAAGAAATGCACCAAAACATACATAAATAGGACAAACTAGAGTTTACAGTCCAAGAACATTCTTAGACCATAAACTCAACTTCTTAGACCATAAACTCATCTCCTTAGACCATAAACTCTTCAAATGGGTGTTAAAGTGCCTTTAACACCTTGTATGGCTTCGAATTGAACCTAGAACCTTGTATGCTTAACCTTCAACCACAAAAACGCATGATTCATGGAAAAACATGATTTTAAGGTAGTAAACTCATGTGTTTAAGGTAGTAAACTCCCCAAGAGCATCTTCATAAACCGTTAACTCATTTTCCAAGGCCATTTCAAGTCCCAATCACTTCCTAACCATAGAATCAACCTTAGAACTTTCCTTTGTGCATTGTAAGAACATTTAGCATCCAAGAACACACCACCCATGAGTTTACGGCCGTAAACTCATGGGAATATGGTCATAGGACCGTAAACTCCCCTAAGGGATTACTTTTGAAGAGTAAACTCTTTATCTATGCCCTACACACCCTTAGATGCTACCCGGACCACTCCTAACACCTAATTAGAGTGTTTTCACGTCTTGGAGTGTAAAAGCTTATCTAATTAGTGACTTAAAGACTAATTAGATACATTTGTGTATCATTTCATATTACATAGGAACCTCACACGTTTTCAAGCCTCGATCCGACGTTTAGCATCCTAGTCGACACCTTTCCTCGTCTGGTGAGTTCATACCCCTACCCTTTTTCAATGGTTTTTCATTGTTTTCAGGGGGGGGGAATACAAGCAAAAGTACAAGAATATCTTGTACTTAAATTCATTATTTCATTTAAATGGTTTCAATTCTTAATTATATAGTGTTATACTTTATACATTTTAACCAACAATTTAACTTATAGAATTGTTCTTCAAACCTATTTCAATTCTTAATTATATAGTGTTATACTTTATACTTCACAATTGATTGTTCACACTTTTACTGATAGAAGTCATAGAACATTTGTATTGTCCTTAATAAAACACCCCTTAGGATCGAGTGTGAAGGACTGGTATCATTATAACTTAGTCAGTCATAGATACTACTCTCCCTAGACGCGAGAGTAAAGAGTAATCTTAAAGATTGGAGACACGTCCTTTGTAACATGTCCCTTGGCACGAGAGTGGAGAACTATGCATGTAACCAGAATCTCCAGAAGGGAGAACGTGACTTGAGTGTATAGATCTATATGGGACTGACTATCCCGCACCTGGCTGCTAGCTACAGCCGAACCGCAAGGTTCAAGGGTGACAAAAGTCATAAAAAGATACTGACCACGGCTCGAGTCATATCTAGTCTGAAGTATGGTTAAGGACTCGCAATCAAGATTATGAACACTTTGCACGTATTTATTAGTTTTATATGTGTGTTAAAACTAATGCACATTTAAAGGTAATCAGACTTTCAGGAGACTCCACACACACACTTTAAGTATGGTAGATACTTGTACATTACTTTCAAATTCGATAACACTTCACGTACATTTAGGAAAATATAGCATTTTCTTGAGGTAACAGTAGTAGTACGGAACCAGAAACGTGCAACAATTTAAATAACTAAACTTTACAATTCACAAGAACAATCATGTTTTCAGTGTACATCTTTTACATTACATTTTGGATTTAGTAACCAACTTTTAAGAAAATATGGGATTTTCTTGGTGTGAAACTTTTTCTGAAAACAGAAAGGAACTTGTACAATTTCAGAAAACAAAACCGCTTATGAACTCACCAGCTTTATGCTGATTTTCAAACTGCTTGTATTCTCAGGTCCATTTTAGACAGGTACCCAACGATTCTTTTTGGAGAAGACGGAGCGTGTAGAAGACTCATCTCTACTTTTGTCAATATATGTATATATATATATATATATATATATATATATATATATATATGTATATATATATACCTATGTATCATCACTTGGAACACTTTACTTTTGAACAGATGTAAATTCTAATATGTAATATAATGGTTGTTTACTTGCTTACTATGTACATTGGATTTGATACTCAACGTGGAGTCCGCCTTCGGTTTTCGGGGTGTGACAGATTGGTATCAGGGCCCTTGTTTATAGTGAACTAGTATGCCAAACCTTACATGGTCTAAGACTATAAGCATTTAGGGGCCTTAGTGCTCTGAACTAAAAGTATACTATAAAATATAAGTATTTTTAAAAAGCATACTAGTATACCTAACCTTCGAAATCCGTAACTATAAGTAGAACAAAACATAAGTAAATGGGTGATCTACGCTGCGGTTAAACCTGGGCAGTTATGTAGTCGTGTCTAGGATCAATATAGTCTGGCCAACTATATTCATTCGAGACACGACCAACATGTGCTTGGGAGTGACTGTGGTATGCGGCATGCCTAAAACTTACCCAATACCCAAAAAACAAGCCATCGCTGCAACGAATCATGAAATACTATGGGAGTATTTCTCAAGCCAAACCTGTTATAGAAATTCTCATTTCAGCGTTGTTCCTCGATCAATCCCTTAGCGATAGCTAATCTGATTTGTTAACTCTTTCCTGCTTTATTGCTTAATAGAATACCATATATTTGTCTTAATGAGATATCTCCTGTTCCATATCTCTTGATTCAGTTTAGAGGACTTATGATCCTCTCTTTCCTGATCTTATTAGATCAAGATGCCTCCAAGAAAGAGACCCAGCTCAAAGACCAACAACCCTCCACCACCACCTTCTCCTCAAATTGATCTTGTAACGCTTCAGGCAGCTATTTCTGCCGCAGTGACAGCCGCCATGTCACAAAGAAACCCCGGTAGTTCAGGAGGTGGTCCCCAGCCCCAAAACCCAGAAGATAACCAGGGACACCGAAAAGGGAGTTCCTATAAAGACTTCATGAATGCAAAACCCACGTCCTTTGATGGCACTGGAGGTGTCATTTCCCTCACCCGATGGTTCGAGAAGATCGAATCCATCTTTGAAATGTGCGCCTGCTCAGAATCTGACAAGGTAAAGTTTGCCGCCTGCACCTTCATCGATAAAGCCCTGACTTGGTGGAACGGCCGAGTCAAATCCCTAGCTTTACCTGTAGCCAACGCCATGGGTTGGGAAGCAATGAAGGAATTTCTGCTAGCTGAGTACTGCCCTCGGGGAGAAATGCAGAAATTAGAGCACGAACTCTGGAACCTGAAGATGAAGGGTTCTGATATTGTCGCTTACACTTCACGGTTCGATGACTTGGCGCTACTCTGCCCGGGAATGGTTACCTCAGAGAGTAAGAAGGTAGAGAGATTCATCTGGGGGTTGACCCAGCCAACAAAAGGAAACATCTTAGCTGCGAGGCCAGATACATAAGACAGTGCCAAATGCTTAGCACGAATCTTAATCGACCATAGTGATAACCTTGAGGAAACAGCTACCACTCCTGAGCCGACAGAGAAGAGTGGCGAGAAAAGAAAAATTGGGAAGAAGAAAAGTCAGACATCGCAGGAGTCTTCAAAGAGGCAACAACTTGTGGCAGTTCACACTGCTACTACCCCTAATCCACCACACTATATAAAAGAGGATTTGGCTCTTGAAATCACACTAGTTGACACATGTTGAGGTGAGGGCCGATTTCAAGAGAAGTGTGACTATTCTCTCAAAGTTCCAAGTTTGTGGTGATTTGTGACTTTCATTTGAGGCATCCACACTATTGGTGCTAGGCTCTAAAACTCCAAGCAATCAACTACAACTACAAGGTAAGTGTTTCTACTAGCTTTATTTGATTCAAGTTCCCCATGCCATGCTAGTTAGGATATAAGCCTTGGAAAAATAATTATTTGCATGTATCTTAGACAAACATAGATCCAAGGTTTATTAGGGTTGCATGTACACTTAGGAAGTGTTAGAATGCTCAAAACCCATCAGTGGTATCAGAGCCTAGGCTTGTTTGTTTGATACTTGTTGCAATATGCTTGAAAAAGTCGAAATCTTGCTGTCTGACTGATGGACTCGCCGAGTCCATGGGGGGCTCGCCGAGTCCACTTGTATCTTCAACCTACTCGCCGAGTAGGTTCATGCACTCGGCGAGTAGGGTCGACAGAGTGCAGTTTTTCGACTTTAGTTGCAGGAAATGGATTAGAAACATTACCCTAAACTGTTTTGGTACTTGAAAACTTGTTTTAGAAGGTGTAATGTCTTTTCTAACTCATTTACAACAACTAGTTATCAAAATTACAAAGATTAAGTGTGATTTTTATATATGAAAGTGTTCATGTTCATGATCTTGTTCTTATGATGTTTAGATGATCATAGGAATTATTTGTAACCTATGTGGTAGATTAATTGAAAACCATTAAAAGAACACAAGAGTTAGAAAAGTGAAGAGTCTTCATTTTATTACTCTATTAAACTCATAAGTTACAAGATATGAAAAGTTTTGAAAGTTTACAAAACTTGCCCTCAAGTTTTGGAACAAGTAAAGTCAAGTTAAAACTTTAGTTCCAACCCTTCGAATTTTAAAAGTTAAAATTCAACCCTTATACTTATATTATTATGATTTAATAATTATATATATATATATATATATATATATATATATATATATATATATATATATATATATATATATATATATATATATATATATATATATATATATATATATGTATAAGAACAAAGTCATCTTAACGCTAGTACGCCTCATTCACGAAGCCGGTCTATAAGGTGGGTATAAGGTTGTTGCCTATAAAATGGTGACTTAATGGGTGTCCACTCTCACCCACCACTTGCTTGACTGGTGGAGGGACGTTAGCTGAACGGGTAAGACAAGGACTTATAAATTCTCATTCAAAGTATGATGAATATTATAAAGTAACTAAATGTTTTATTAAATTCCCAATCTTAGTTACTTTAGGAAAAATGTGAATAAGGTGCTAATCCATGAAATCACACTTTACACTTTGATTAAGTCGTTGGTGGAGCGTGTGTGGTTAACCGGCACACTAACTTGGACTTAACAAGGTAGGTAAAGGGTGACTTAGGGTTTACTATAGTATCGATGGAGCGTGTGTGGTTTACCGGCACATCGATTGAGCGATAAACCTTAAGGGTACCAAGTGATTTGCATGGTTATTTCACACCTCGTTTTGTGATCCTCGGCATCCCAGTCACAAAACTTTGAGGGCACACTCGAGATTGAAACATGCCTTTGCAAAGTTCATTGAATCTCAAAGTATCTAGGAATTTCTAAGAACCAATCAAAAACCTAATACTTAAATATTTCGGTTTTCGTGGTGGAAATTGGTGAATTGTCATTCACCTACCTTTCAAATATGGTATAGCTTAGATTACGACATAGCTCTTCTAAGTTATATTATATTGTGATTGGATCCTAGCCTTAATATTACATTTGGGTGTTTTATTAAGGACACTCTTATATCTAAACTAGTCTTGTTCTCTTCTTTTCAGATGTCTTCAAACAATGTTGCTTCTGGCTCTAATCCTAATGGCTCCTTTACCCTTATGAACTTGTGTGGGAAAGTCACCTTTGATGGATCCAACTTCAATGAGTGGATCAGAAACATCAGGATGATTAACCGCTACGAGGACAAAGAATATGTCCTTGATAAGGAGCTTAAGGAGATTGATGAGACCACTGCAACTTCTCAGGAGATCGCTGAATTTCGGGCACATGAAAGGGATGCTACGAAAGTGGCTTGCATCATGATGGCCACGATGACAACGGAACTCCAAAAGTCTTATGAGGATTTCTACCCTTATGAAATGCACCAAGATTTGATGGAAAGATACCATCAAAGTGCAAGACAAGAGAGGTATGAAATCATCTGCTCCATGATAACAACCATGATGAAGGACGGGGAATCCGTCACGAGCCACATGCAGAAGATGCAAAGGTATGTGGATCGTTTGCTGAAGCTTAATGTGAACTTCCCGGAGGATCTTGCAATAGATATCATTTTGCACTCCTTACCATCATGCTATGATCAATTCCGCATGACATATCACATGAACAAGGAAGAAGTCACCCTCAGCAAACCTCAGGGACTTCTCAAGACCGCAGAAACAGGTCTTAAGGGGAAGTCGGTTGCTATCACTCCTACTCCAAACTCAACTCCGGTTTTGGCAATTGGGAAAAGTCGATGGAGGAAGAGAAAGAGATCCTCGAAGGGTACCAAGGCTCGGACCCTTGATGGCTCTTCTTCAAGTGGAACCAAGAAAGGTTTCGTCACTCCTTCTTCTGATCCAAAAGAGGCTAAATGCTTCTATTGCCATGAAAAGTCTCATTGGAAGCGGAACTGCCCAAAGTACCAGCAGGATGTGAAGGATGGGAAAGTCAAACCCAACCATGCAGGTATTTACACTATCATTTCTAATAACTCACCCCATTCTAATTCTTGGGTCCTTGATACCGGTTGTGGTATTCATATTTGTTGTGACTTGCAGGGACTAAGAAGAAGTGAGGATGTGGAGCAAGGAAGAATAAACTTGATCATGGGGAATAGGAAAGCTTCACCTGTCACCAATATTGGAGTTTATACTTTATTGCTAAGTAGTGGGTTTAGTTTAGATTTGAATAAATGTTGTTACTCGCCAGGAATGGCAAGAAATATTATTTCCTTTCATGCTTTGTACAAACAAGGGTTTACCTTTTCGTTTAATAATGAATTTGGTTCTATTGATGCTTTCTTTAATAATGTTCTTTATTTTAAAGCATTACCTTGTGATGGTGTGTATGAAGCTGTGTCTGTTGTAGATAACTTAGGAAATAATGTTTTGTGTATTGATTCTACTACTAATAATAACTTGGATAAAGCATCATTATGGCATTGTCGCCTTGGACATATAAGCAAGAAACGCATAGGCCAACTCCAAAAGGATGGAGTCTTGGAGTCGTTTGACCTAAAGTCAGATGATAGTTGCGAATCATGCTTACTTGGAAAAATGACAAAGTCACCCTTCACAGGCTCGTGTGAGAGGGGTGAAGGTTTGTTGGACCTTATACACACGGATGTGTGTGGACCATTCAAACATGCCACAAGGGATGCTAATCGTTATTATTTGACTTTTACTGATGATTACAATAGATATGGATATGTCTACTTAATTAAGCATAAGTCAGAGACTTTCGATAGGTTTAAGGAATTTAAACAGGAAGTCGAGAATCAATTGGGCAGGAACATTAAGATGCTTCGATCCGATCGAGGAGGTGAGTATCTTACTTCAGAGTTCCTCGACTATCTTAGGGAATGTGCGATTGTCTCACAATTGACACCTACCAGGACACCACAGTTGAATGGTGTGGATGAGAGGCGTAATCGAACCTTGTTGGATATGGTTCGTTCCATGATGAGTCGAGCTACACTACCAATCTCATTCTGGGGGTATGCCTTAGAGACTGCCGCCCATATTCTTAATCTTGTCCCTACAAAGAAAGTTGCCAAAACTCCTCACGAGATGTGGACTGGCAAAGTACCTAAGCTAGACCACATCAAGATTTGGGGTTGTGAGGCTTTCGTGAGACGCAAGACTCATGATAAGCTCGAACCTCGAAGCGAGAGGTGTATTTTCATTGGCTACCCACAGCAATCCTTTGGTTACCTCTTCTACAGACCTAGTGACAATGTGGTCTTTGTAGCAAGAAGAGGAGTCTTTCGAGAGAGAGAATTTATAAGCCAAGGAAACAGTGGGAGGCAAATTGATCTTGAAGAAATTCAAGAATGAAGCGATGAAGGAACTTCAAACACTAGCCCTCAACATGAGGAGGAAACTCCTGTTGAGCCAGTTGATGAACCTGTACCTCTGAGGCGTTCCACGAGAGTTAGGAATGCACCTTAGCATTACTATGGTTTCCATATTACTGCGGAAGGTGAGACACTTATTAGTGATGAGACACTAGTAGGTCTGGATCAACCTAACAACTACATGGAAGCCATGGCAGGCCCTGAGGCTGCTAAATGGCAAGAGGCCATGGATAGCGAGATACAATCCATGTATGACAATCAAGTTTGGAACTTGGTTGAGAATGTACCTGGTCGTAAGACTGTAGGGTGCAAATGGGTCTTCAAGAAGAAGACCGACATGGATGGTAAAGTACACACTTATAAGGCGAGACTGGTTGCAAAGGGCTTCTCTCAAATTCCTGGAGTGGACTATGATGAGACCTTTTCTCCAGTAGCCAAGATTAAGTCTATTCGGGTTCTGTTAGCCATAGCTGCATTTCACGACTATGAAATATGGAAAATGGATGTCAAAACCGCTTTCCTTAATGGAAAGTTGGCTGAAGATGTTTACATGAGTCAGCCAGAGGGTTTTGTCAGCAACGAGTACCCTAATAGAGTGTGTAAACTCAAGAAATCCATTTATGGATTGAAACAGGCACCTCGCAGGTGGAATCTTTGCTTTGATTAGAAAGTCAAGGAATTTGGTTTTTCAAGGAGTGAAGATGAATCTTGCGTCTATATCAAGGCTAGTGGGAGCATAGTCAGTTTTTTGGTACTGTATGTGGATGACATACTACTCATAGGAAATGATATCCCAACCCTACAGGAAGTAAAGTCCTGGCTTGGAAAGTGTTTCGCTATGAAGGACCTTGGTGAAGCTACCTATATCCTAGGGATAAAGATTTTGAGAAACAGGAGTAAAAGGCTAATTGGACTTAGCCAAAGTACCTACTTGGACAAAATGTTGAAAAGATTCAACATGCATAACTCCAAGAAAGGTGAGTTACCCATTCAGTGTAACGCCAGATTGAGTAAGACACAAAGCCCTAGTAGTGAGGCTGAAATAGCATAAATGAGTCGACTTCCTTATGCTTCAGCTGTAGGATCGATCATGTATGCCATGACGTGTACTCGACCTGATGTAGCTTTTGCTTTGAGCATGGTTAGCAGGTATCAGGCGAACCCTGGAAAGGAACACTGGACTGCGGTAAAGAATATCCTCAAGTACCTGCGAAGGACTAAGGACTGGGTCCTTACCTTCGGTGGGAGTGATGACTTGAGAGTTGTAGGGTATAGTGATGCTAGCTTCCAGACTGATATGGATAATTTCCGCTCTCAGTCAGGCTGGGTCTTTACCCTAAACGGAGGAGCAATTTCTTGGAAGAGTTCCAAGCAGGAGACAGTGGCTGATTCCACTTGTGAATCAGAGTATATAGCAGCGAGCGAGGCAGCAAAGGAGGCGATATGGCTAAAGAACTTCATCGAAGACCTTGGAGTTGTACCAGCTATAAAAGAGCCAATGGAGATTTTCTATGACAACAATAGTGCGGTTGCCTTAGCCAAGGAACCAAGGGATCACGGGAGATCCAGACACATCGACAGAAAATACCATTTTATCAGACATCGAATTGAAGAAGGACTCCTCATGGTGAAGAGGGTATCATCCGATGAGAACCCGGCAGATCCCCTCACAAAGGGACTGAGTAGGGTTAAGCATCTCCAGCATGCTCGGAGCATAGGGCTGAAGGATGATATAAGTTTTAGTAGTTAGATAACCCAGGAATTTGTAAAGTGTAATTGGCATTTGAGGATGAATAAAAGGTGTTTTATTTATGAGTAAAGTGTTGCTATCTCTTGTCGATCTTTTACTATATTTCTTTTGCATGTTTTGACTTCCAGAATAATTATGTTTGGTATATCATATTATTCAAACCTCCACAGTCGGTCATATGTCGGAAGTAGGTATGAATCAAGACTGTCATGATTGGTTGCAGAGGTCTAAGGTGTTGGACATGGCTACAACAATCATGAGTGCTCATAAGTTCTGAGCATTGGACTCAACCCACGCTCACTGGAATCACTTCATGGAATTTTATCTCGAGTGATCGTGAGACGGTAATATCATATAAGTCTTCAAACCTAGAGATATGATTTGTTACTTACGAGTTGGTTATGCATTGATTGTACGTAAACGCATTGGTAACTCAATGTTATAAAACGTGCTTTTGTGTGTAATTCAATGAGTGGTAGAACAAACATATGAGTCGAAGTTTATCTGTTCCTTCTTGGATTAGAAGCTGATATCTGGGCCCCTCGATGATTTTGTTTTGACCTATGTACCGGGCCCGGTCAGAACTAAATTGATGTGTTCAGTTGAGTTCTATGTCAAACAAATCGGAAATCGGGAAACAAATGCTGGACAATAAGCAAGACAATGTTCCATGTATTTGTACGGCTGATATCTAGAACAGAGGATTATATGATCATTTATCTAAATGGCGCGTTCTAGTTCAACAGAGTTTAAAGAGCTACGATTGCTGATCGGTTCCTGAAGTTATACTTGCAAATATAGTTACTAGACTTATCCAAGTGGGAGACTGTTGGATATAGTGTCTAAGTCCATAACTATATTTGGTATGTACTTGACCCGACCCGGCATGGTCCATTTGGGTTGCACTTCACCCGAACAATTTATGGATAATATTTGAGAATAGTACAAGTTATGATTTATTAATATATTATAAGCTCTAATATATTAATATAAGATCATATTATTTAATTAGTAGTGATCTATAATTAATCTAGGATTAATTTAGTGATCAAAGATATTACTAATTAAATATGGGCTTCTATATTTATATAGTGTGGGCTTATGCTTATTTGGAATGGGCTAGGCTTGGATGGAGAAGTCCATGGATACTCCATGGAGCTTTAACCCATGGATCTCATGGAAATGAAGAGACATGGGTATTAGGGTGTACATGGATGTAACCCTAATCTACCACACTATATAAAGGAGGCTTTGGCTCTTGAAATCACACTAGTTGACACATGTTGAGGTGAGGGCCGATTTCAAGAGAAGTGTGACTATTCTCTCAAAGTTCCAAGTTTGTGGTGATTTGTGACTTTCATTTGAGGCATCCACACTATTGGTGCTAGGCTCTAAAACTCCAAGCAATCAACTACAACTACAAGGTAAGTGTTTCTACTAGCTTTATTTGATTCAAGTTCCCCATGCCATGCTAGTTAGGATATAAGCCTTGGAAAAATAATTATTTGCATATATCTTAGACAAACATAGATCCAAGGTTTATTAGGGTTGCATGTACACTTAGGAAGTGTTAGAATGCTCAAAACCCATGAGTAAACTCATGTGTTTAAGGTAGTAAACTCCCCAAGACCATCTTCATAAACCGTAAACTCCTTTTCCAAGGCCCTTTCAAGTCCCAATCACTTCCTAAGCCACAGAATCAACCCTAGAACTTTCCTTTGTGCATTGTAAGAACATTTAGCATCCAAGAAAACACCACCCAAGAGTTTACGGCCGTAAACTCATGGGAATATGGTCATAGGACCGTAAAATCCCCTAAGGGATTACTTTTGAAGAGTAAACTCTTTATCTATGCCCTACACACCCTTAGATGCTACCCGGACCACTCCTAACACCTAATTAGAGTCTTTTCGCGTCTTGGAGTGTAAAAGCTGATCTAATTAGTGATTTAAAGTCTAATTAGATACATTTGTGTATCATTTCATATTACATAGGAACCGCGCACGTTTTCAAGCCTCGATCCGACGTTTAGCATCCTAGTCGACACCTTTCCTCGTCTGGTGAGTTCATACCCCTACCCTTTTTCAATGGTTTTTCAATGTTTTCAAGGAAGGGGGGGGGGGGGGGGAATACAAGATGTTGTACTTAAATTCATTATTTCATTTAAATGGTTTCATAATCCGTACACTTTTGAGAATTGAAAACATTTTAAACAACGGTTTAACTTATAGAATTGTTCTTCAAACCTATTTCGATTCTTAATTATATAGTGTTATACTTTATACATCACAATTGATTGTTCACACTTTTACTGATAGAAGTCATAGAACATTTGTACTGTCCTTAATAAAACACCCCTTAGAATCGAGTATGAAGGATAGGTATCATTAGAACTTAGTCAGTCATAGATACTACTCTCCCTAGACGCGAGAGTAAAGAGTAATCTTAAAGATTGGAGACACGTCCTTTGTAACACGTACCTTGGCACGAGAGTGGAGGACTATCCCTATAACCAGAATCTCTAGAAGGGAGAATGTGAGTTGAGTGTATAGATGTATACGGGACTGACTATCCCCACCTGACTGCTAGCTACAGCCGAACCGCAAGGTTCAAGGGTGACAAAAGTCATAAAAAGATACTGACTACGACTCGAGTCATATCTAGTCTGAAGTATGGTTAAGGACTCGCAATCAAGATTATGAACACTTTGCATGTATTTATTAGTTTTATATATGTTTTAAAACTAATGCACATTTAAAGGTAATCAGACTTTCAGGAGACTCCACACACACACTTTAAGTATGGTAGATACTTGTACATTACTTTCAAATTCGATAACACTTCACACACATTTAGGAAAATATAGGATTTTCCTGGGGTATCAGTAGTAGTACGAAACCAGAAACGTGCAACAATTTAAATAACTAAAGTTTACAATTCACAAGAACAATCATGTTTTCAGTGTACATCTTTAACATTACATTTTGGATTTGGTAACCAACTTTTAAGAAAATATGGGATTTTCTTGGTATGAAACTTTTTCAGAAAACAGAAAGGTACTTGTACAATTTCAAAAAACAATACCGCTTATGAACTCACCAGCTTTATGATGATTTTCAAACTGCTTGTATTCTCAGGTCCATTTTAGACAGGTACCCAGCGATTCTTTTTGGAGAAGACGGAGCGCATAGAAGACTCGTCTCTACTTTTGTCTATATATATATATATATATATATATATATACCTATGTATCATCACTTGTAACACTTTACTTTTGAACAGATGTAAATTCTAATATGTAATGTAATGGTTGTTTACTTGCTTACTATGTACATTGGATTTGATATTCAACGTGGAGTCCGCCCCGAAAATGTTTCCGCCTTCGGTTTTCGGGGTGTGACATACATACCTACTGTCATAGATCATCCAGAACTCCTCGCAAATTACAGAAACCTTTACGACTTTGACCCAGCAGGGGGTGGCCCTTGACTGGCAAGTTAAACAAGAAAAAGAAACCTTGGAGATTCTAAGTCAGAGACCAAATTCTTTAGGAAGTCTCACTCTGGGAATGGCTTAATACGCTTCGCTTCGCATGGAAAGCTAAATCCAAGATAGTCAGGACCTCCGAGATTCTTACCAGAATTGGTCCTGTACCTCACAAACTAGACCTACTCCGCGAACTCAGTAAGGTACATTTTACCCTTCGCGTCTCAATCTTGAAACCGTACCTTTCCGTTAGGACTCTTGTAATTCCACTAGACGGGATCGAAATTCACGAGATCCTCGCCTTCGTATAAGAACCGTGGTGACCCTCACCCGAGAGGTCAAGTGAACGAAGCAGCGCCACCTCCCTTTAGTGAAGGTTCGTTGGAATACCAACCGAGGACACAAATTCACTTATGATCACGAGAACCAATCGATTAGGAAGTTTCCACCTCACGACTCGATCATTCATACCTACTTCCTTACCTAAATTCTAATTTTAGGACGAACTTTCCTTTAACAGCGGGATGATGTGACAACCCGGAATTTTCATTCGGTCAAACCCTAAAAGTCAATCACTCCATATTATAAGTCAAGTTCACTTTTACTTATTTTTAGGAAATTAAATTTCGTTTGATTATTTTAATAATTAATCTTTAAATGAACGGGTGAACGGATGGGCCGTCTCGGGTCTTGAAATTTCTAAACCGCGAATACCACGTAGCTTAGAAGTTCACGGCCAAACTTTTATGTTTGGGCCGTAAACACCCTCAAAAACCATAAACTCATGCCTTAAGCATGAGTTTACTCCCCAAAGTAGATCACTTTTCATTTTACCCAAAAGAGTAAACTCCAAAAACTCTCTCAAGTATCATCCAAGTTTTTGCTCAATATTTTCAATCTAGTAACTGTTTCTAGCCCTTTCAAGTTAGTATAACACTTAATCTAGTGATTGTACATCTTTTCACCCATCCATTTATGTGTTTTGACTAGATTTCCAAAACACGAAGAACAACAAGAACACACACTAGTGCTCTTGGACTTTAAGTTCATTTCAAGCTTCCACAAAGTAAGTACTTCTATCCTAGAGTCATTTAAAGCTTGCTATACATATTTATACCAAGGAAAAGTCCCAAGAACACCAAGAACAAGGTGTTCACGGTTTTGGGAGGCTCCCAAAACCGTAAACACTAAGTTTAGTGCCAAAGGGTGCTTTACGGTGCCTAGGCGGCTCACAAAGCCTTAAGGACTTGTATAGATCCATCCTTGATGTGTTTATCACATAAAAGAACACGAAAACAATCATTTATATGTGTTTACAGTTTGGGGATCTCCCAAAACCGTAAACACCCTAAAAGGTGTTTAAATGTCCCATATTTACTCCTAATGCCTAGAATCTAACCTAGGCTTTTACCTTGAAGTGTTTAGGACTTGAAAACACCAAAATACCTAAGTCCATGAGAGTTGAAGGTATTAAAATCATGGAAAAATGATCCTTAGACCGTAAACTCCATTTAGGAGTGTTTTGATGCCACACAACACTTCCTAAGGCTTAATCATGAAGTAGGAATGCTTGGAATAGCTTAGAAGACTTGAAAACAACAAATGGTCACAAGGTTAGGAGCTTACGGCCGTAAACTCAAGAGTTTACGACTATAAACTCAAGGGGTGTTGGTATTTAGGGTGTAAACTCATTTTAGGGGTTCCCTTGAACCCTAAAACCCAATAGCCTTGCCCTACAACACTTAGATGCAACCCGTGAGACTTATAACACTTGTATAAGTGTTTAGCATGTCCTAGGGTGTCTTGACTTGTTTATTAGTTGTTTAAAGACTAATTGGATACATATATGTGGTATTATATGTTAATTAAGATCATAGAGTGTGTTCAAGACTTCACTTGACACCTAGGAGTCCTACCTCTTTAGTTCATCCATACCACTCACAACAGGTGAGTTCATACCCCTTAATCAATGTTTTAAATGTTTTTAAATGCTTTATGGGGGGGATACAAGTAGAATCATGCTAGTTATTATATCAATCACATGTGATTAATAAGCAACATTCAAATGATTTACTACTCATTAGCCGTTTTACCAAACAGTTTCCTTCAAATGATTTTCATAAACACTTTATATGTTTAAAACTCCTTATTAAACTGTACATTTTACTCTATATGTTCCATTTCAAACTCATTTACAATTGTGTTTCAAACAAATGTTTCTTTATACTTAAACTGTTTTATCAAACCCATGCTTTCAACCCGTTTTATAGATTGACATCAAGTTGAAATTTTCTTAGATAATAATTATGTTCAAAGGTTTTACAAAACTTATTTTACGCTTTTATATTATCAATTGCATGCCTATATATGTATAGTTATATAATAAATGTTTAAAAGACTTAGGAAGGCTATCCACCCTATTTCCTTTTCGAGTTTCAGATGTGGTCTGGTGGGATATCGGGTACCCGTCCGAAGGTCATTTAAATATTAGTTATATATCATGTGTACATATATAGTCATAAAGGTTCTCCCAGTTCATTCAATACCCTTGGGTAGCAAGGGTATACTTCCGTGTTCATACGTACAAGTTACATTACTAGTAAGCTACCATTTGGGTAGTTTAGGAAGATACTAGAACTATTACTAGAACACGATATCGTACAATGAGTCAGTTCATTCATGAGTCAGTACTTGCTAGACATAGAGATATCACACGTTACAGCTAGTACACACAGTACATTACTATACTATTGCATATATATGTTTACATGATTACATTTACATGAGTATATTTACATGAGTACATTTACATGATTACATTTACATGAGTACATTTATATGATTACATTTACATGAGTATGTTTACATAGATAATATATGATGAGTTATTATTACATTTCATATGTATAGATTATGTTATATAATCCTAATTCTTATCTTTACCTTGTGATACAATCACATAATCGACGAGATAGATTGGATTTAATATCCTAGTACCAAAGGATACGTTGTGGGATTAACCATTCCTAGAATCTCTGTTAGCTACAGAGGTAAAAGCACATTCACGGATGTCAACGGTTGATACCATTACAGGTATACTTTAAGGGACTAACTATTCCTATACCCAACTGTTAGCAACAGAGGTAAATGTACATCTAAAGATGTCTTCAGTTAACACTGTTAGTTACCCTAGTACCAAAGGGTAATACTTAGGTTATTTATATTATTACCTTTATCTTTTGACCCATTCACATAATCAATGAGGTGAATTATATTTGAGTATCCTAGTACCAAAGGATACAATGTCTTATAATAATAATAGTAATAGTAGCACAGTCGGGTCTTGGGAGAAGGCTACATTTAAAACAGTTGGGTCTTGGTAGAAGACTACATTCAAAACAGTTAAGTCTTGGTAGAAGACTACAATTAGAACAGTTTGGTCTTGGTAGAAGACTCCCTCTTATAATAGTAGGAATCATAGGGATTTCTAGGGTTTTTCAAACGTTTACAGTTGTTTTACAAACATTTTCATACTTACACGAACTTTCTTTCAAAACATTTTCAAGTCTTTCATTAGATGTCATACAAATACTTACATACAAATTAAGACACATTAATACTTATGATCTCACCAGCTTTAAAGCTGATACTCTCTTTCAAAATAACTTGTATCCTTAGGTCAACGATAGATAGGTACCGATACAAGGTTTAGAGAAGATGGAGCTCGTTCAAGACTCATTTTTCATTTTGATTATACTTTAGTGTCTATTATAATATGACAGAACACACTTGTATTAAAAATTATATTATTAATGCAATGGATGATGTTGTTGCTTGTTTACTACTTTTCATTGTTGTGATACTATACATGACGTCCTCCGCCCCAGAACATTTCTGCCATTCATGGTTTTGGGGTGTGACATCCTGCACTCTCATCTGATGATATCCCGACCTCAAGTCTATCTTGCACATCCGGTGTGAACCATGGTGATCAACTGATCAAACAGATCGGCACTCCCTATGGTGAGCAACTCGGTCTAATAAACCCCTTCCCCAGCAGTTCCTGAACCTGCGAGGATAACTCCTGCATCGCTGGCGGCACAAGGCGATAAGGCACCTTGGCGATAGGCGCTACCCCTGGAACCAAATCGATATGGAACTCTACCTGCCTCTCGGGAGGCACACCCGACAACTCCTCGGGAAAAAATCCGGGAACTCGCGCACTATCGGAACCTCATCAATCGAATTTGTCCTCCCAGCAGCCACTAGTGTGTCCATCACATAGGCTACAAACCCACTGCAACCCTGCTGTAAACTCTGTCTCGCTTTGGCAGTCGAACAAAACACTGACCCACATCGGGTACCCTCGCCGTACACCGTAAGTACTCCCCTACTAGGGTCTCGTATCGTCACCAACTAATGCTCACAGTCTATAGCAGCCCCAAATCGGCTCAACCAATCCATGCCCACTATGACACACACGTCCCCCATTGCAATCAGGACCAGATCTATTGGGAACTCCACACCGAAGATCTCGAGTATACATCCTCGAATCACATCCATGGCATAAACCGCTCGCTCGTCAGCTATAGAAACTCGCATAGGTCGACTCAACGCCTCTCGTCGGATATTGATATGTTGACTAAACACTAAGGAAACAAATGATCGACTCGCACCCGAGTCAAATAACACCAAAGCAGATACAAAATTCACAAGAAAAGTACCTACGCATATCATAACATAAGAACAACACCTCAAACTCAACATAAATAAATGGAAGAATATATACCGACCACGACATCGGGCGTTGAGCGGACCTCCTCCACTGTCAACTAGAAGGCTCTCTTGCAAGCCTTCGGTGCCTCGGCCTTCACCGGCCAAAACTCAGTAGCTCGCACGGCGGCAGGGCCAGATCCCTGTTGTGCTCCCTGTGATGTCCCCCGCAACTGCGGACACTCGGCCTTCCGATGGCCCGTCTGGTTGCAATGAAATCAAACCATGAATCCTGGGGAAATCCTTGGCGATATGCCCCTCCTTGCCACATTTGTAGCAAGCATCCGATCGAAAAACCCCTCACGTCCCTTGCCGCACTTTCCACAAGTGCGACCCTTCTGGCCTCCAGATCTCGAATCGGCGGGCTTTGCCTGCTTGGCTGCCAGCTAAGACTGTGTTGGCCGCTGATCCATCCCCCAAGACTCGACCTCCTCCCTGGCCTGAGTCTCCAACTCAATCTCCCTCTTCAGGGCATTTTCCTGGAGCTTGGCAAATGTCTGGTAAGTTGAGTTCGATACGAACTCCTGAATATCCCTCCTCAAAATGCCCATATACCAGCTCATGTGTGCCTGCTCAGTAGACACCTGCTCAGGGCAAAACATCGCCCTTTCATGAAACTTCCTGGTAACCATAGTAACAGAATCGGTACCCTGCTTGAGGGTCAAGAACTCCTGAGCCAACCGTTCCCTCTCCACAGGGGAACATTCTCGTCTCTGAACATGGTGATGAACCTCTCCCAGGTCACCTTTGAAATCTCTGCAAGAGTGAAGCTCGCCGTCACGAACTTCCACAAGTACTTCGCTCCTAAGCGAAGCTGGTTCAGCGTGAACCGACCCGCAGATGCTCCGGACATGAACATGTGTAGAAGCATCCCTCGATATCAGAGATCCATCTTATCACAGCGATCGGGTCCTGCGTCCCATCAAACTCTTGTGGCTTCGTGTTGCTGAACTCCCGGAACAACAACGAGTCACCTCCTTGAGGCCTGGCAGCAGCCACAACTTCAGTAGCTGCAGTAGCCGTAGCCTCAGTCACTGCTGTGTACCGCTCATCAAAAGTCTCAATCAATGTGGTCTTCATAAATCCAAACATCTTCGGAATCTCGGCTCGGATGGTAGCAGCCACCTCCTCATGAATCAACCTGCAGATCTCCTCATCACCAACACCACTGCTCTCAGGTGAGTGGCGTGTCCCAACCATGATGTCTCTTTGAAATACAACATAAAATATCAGTGACCCGCTCGAGCTTACTCGCACTCGATAATACAACTCTACTTGTTCCCACAAGTACTCTACATCTCGCTAGCATAGGCTACCCGATGGTAGACCTCTCATAAGCTCCTCACTGCTACCTACTCACTCTCAAGAATTTAATACCAGCATAAATCCTCCTAGGCTAAGGCATCACAAATCAGGCCATTCTAGTCCTAATATGAATACCTAGCCTACTCTAGCATGTATATCATATCATAACATATCTCATAACACATAGTGTAAGGGTGTTTTGGGAAATCACCGTTTGGGCGTTGGCTGATCGTACACACTGCTCTGTTCTGCCTTTCTCAAAATCTTTTACTCTCTTAGAAAAATTGTTTATTTTATGAAAAATTCTTTCAAATCCTCAGTTTGAGTTCAGATACATCCGAAGTTGCACCCGAATCCCTCAAACCGAGGCTCTGCTACCAACTTGTAACAACGTGAATTTTCAAAACAATTTTTCATTTTTAAATCATATTTTCAATCGTCAAAACAATATCAAACAAACTGTATCTAATGTCATCATAATAAAACAATCCTAGAATCTCAAAAGATCTCAAATACATAAATCCTCTCAGTGTGTACGGATCATGTCGGCGCCTTCCCACGGTCCTCGCTAGTACCTGAAACACACAACACAATAATTGTAAGCATAAATGCTTAGTGAGTTCCCCAAAATACCACATACAACACATACGCCTTTCTACGCCATAACTCTGTGGGACCCTCCGGTCCAAGTGTCTCAGGGGACTTCCGTCCCAAATCCTGGTAGACCTTCCGGTCCTACCCATATCGACCTTCCGGTCCATGTCCTCTTGACCTTTCGGTCCATATCATCTTGACCTTCCTGTCCTTATCATACATAGTATAAATAACACATACATATCACACATCAACATATAGCACATACATCTCATAGCATATAAGACCTTCCGGTCACACATAGGTAACCATCTAGGTACAGTATAGTGAGAAGACTCACCTCGGCTATCTCGGACAATCTCGCGCACGTATACACTGATGTAGCCTTCGCCTAACCACATAAACAATTATCTCAAATCAATAAAGGCTCTCCAGGCTAGACTAGTCTCTTCCATGTCATCTAAGAAGACTAAAAGACCATTTTACCCTTCGAATGGTCCACAAGTCCAATTGTTGACCAAACCCTAAAAGTCAAGAAAAGTCAACGGTCAAACTTTGACCAGACTCGTCGAGTGCACTCATGTGACTCGGCGAGTCCATGCATGTCCTCTTCGCCCCTGGTCCTCACTCGACTCGCTGAGTCAACCCTACACTCAATGGGTTATCACATGTCGTGAATTGTGGGGCAACCCGAGTCGACTCGTCGAGTCCTTTATGGACTCGGCGAGTTCCTCCCATGAAAACACTCAAATGATCTTTTGAGGTCAGATCTACTTCACCAACCAGTAGATCTAACCTTCTAACACTCGAAAGTCACGTAAAGGTTTAAATTTTACGTTCATGCAATGCTTATAAGACCAAAAATGGAGAAATAAACTTTAAAATGGGGTTCTACTCTCAAGGCTCACATGAAACCTCATAAAGCTAGAAGCCTGAGACCTTTTGGACCTCTCAAGGTCCAGATCTATTATCTATACCCAAAGGGACCTCATATGCCTCACAATCCAACTCAAAATTGTGCAAAGGAAACCCTAGATTCAAGGAATCTATCAAATATATGAATTGGGAAGGAACTTGTACCTCAAAACATGAATATTAGTGTGAACGACACAGATCCAAGCTCCACAATCGATCTAGCTTGGATTTTCCCACTCCTTCTTGCAAGATTACACCAAAGGATGAAGAATTAGCCTCCAAATTGCTCTCTCAACTCTCTTTGCTCTCTAGGGTTTTCACAGGGGAGTAGTGGCCGCAAATGATGGCCATAAGGGCCTTTAAATAGGGCTCAGGCCTTGAGATTTAGGGTTTCACTTTACAGCGCGGACTCGTCGAGTCCATTCATCGACTCGTCGAGTCCGGTCATTAATCCAGACAAGAATTTGCGATCCTACTTGGCGAGTCTGAGCGTCTATTCGCCGAGTCCCTCCATAAAACTCAAGATAAATAATTAAAATAAGATACCTAGGAATCCGGATGTTACAGTAATTATAAGCATCGAATTTTGTAAGTTAAATTTTTACAATTGTATTGATAAAAGTTACGTTTCGCCGTAAAAAACACGAACGAAAAAAACACGTACATAAAAATAAGCACGAAACATAAAAAATGCTTCGAAATGTAGATGAACTCGAATATATACTGATAATTTAAAAAACATGAAAAAAATTTACGTCAAAACGTAGACAAACTTGAATACAATACATTTTTTTAAGATAATGAAAAAAATTATTATATATGACCTGAATGATACGTAGCAATGTATATAAAATTAAGCATAAAAATATACAAAAAAATATGTCAAAACATAGACAAACTCGAATATAATACGTTTTTTAAAATTAAGAAACGAAAGTCATTATATGTGACACTTCTTATACGTATGAAACGCACATAAAGTTAAACAAAAAATATTACTTCGAAACGTAGACAATCTCGAATTTAAATCGATAAGTTTATAATAAACGATATACTTTTTTTTTAAAAAAACTTTGACAAAAGAAAGTTCTAAATCAAAGTCGAAACGTTGACCACATTGAATTATACCGACTAATATATAAAAATAAACATGTAATAATAGTTTTTTTTTAGGTTAACGAATAAAAGTCATTAATGAAAATCAAATTATATATAGTGCGGGGTTAACCATGAAAATTTTAAAAATAAAGGGGTGAAAATAATATTTTTCAATGTTCAATGTGAAGAGTTTAAAGTGATACTTTAAAAAGTAAAGGGGGTGGAAAAGCCACAAACTCATAAACATAACATATAAAAAAATTACATAAATTGTCTTTATGGTTTACACATAATCACAAACTCAGTCCTTGCTATTTGAAAAGATGAAAGTACCCTTACACTAATGGGTGAACAGTAACGAGTCAAAAAAATGGTCATTCATGCAAGTTTTTGAAAACCACAAAGACCATGTTCGTAAAAAAGTAAATTAACAATGATTAATTTTATGACCTTTGGCAAACTTTCGGGACCCCCCCCCCCCCCCCTTTTTTTTTCTTATAAAAAAGGTTGATTTGTGCTCATATTTACGTCTTAGATTAGATATTATTTAACTTTATTTTTAATTGTCGTTATTTTTATTTTGATAGAGAATTGCTAATATTTATCCTATAAATAAATAGATTTTTTTTTGGAACCGACAAATATATTAAATAAGAAAGGAAACAAAAAAAAAATCCCGACTAGCAAGGAGCTAGCAGGGAACATATAGTTTCAGTTTACATCATTAGCATCACCTACTGCATTACATTGGAGTTCAATTAATTAAAAGGACATGAGCACCAAACAGCTCATTCACATATCTTTGCCGAGCTCCTGTATTTCAACCACATGTATACCACCGATTGGATATTATTAGCAACCTTTGGGGGAGTACTTGGAAGTCTTTTGAATAGCCTCCCGTTCCTAGCCTTCCATATCTCCCAGAGTGTACCATAACATATGCTGATCAAGACCTTCTTGTTCTTCCTGTGGCTTCCCTGTTGTGATACATACCCAATTAAGTCGGCTACTGTGTTAAATTGAAAGGGAGGCATGTTGCACCATCTCCAAAACCATTCCCAAATAGACATCGCATAAGGACAAGTGAGCAGAATGTGATCTGGACTTTCATCCTCCTCCATACATTGACCACATTGGACAGATTCAAACATTACACCTCTCTTGGACAGTTCTGTAGCTGCTGGTATCCTCCCAAGACTTGCTCGCCAGATGAAGCAAAGGACTTTGATGGGGACTTCCTTTATCCATTCAATTTTGACATGAGGTTCTGGATTTTTTTGGCCAATCGATCAAATGCCTAACTATGTCAACATGGTATCTACCATCTCCCGTTAGAACACATCTCCATTTGTCTTCATCTGTTGTTGGCCGAAATTGTCCCAATGATGAACAGATGGCTGTAAGATCGTTGATATTTGGAGTAGTCTTCCAATTCCGTTCAAATCCAGTAGCTTTCACTCTATCTTCCACTGTACATCTTTTTTTCTTTTCCAAAGCATACAGGTTAGGAAAAGCTACCTTTAATGTTTCGTTCCCAATCCATCTGTCTAGCCAAAAACAATGTCTTATCACCTTTATTCACTTTTTTCTTCATAATAACCTCCATCGGCACATCTACCTTCCTTAGTTCTGTATCAATCGAGGCAATATTCTTCCAAACACCAGTGCTCGATCGATTAGCCAGACATGACTCTTCCTTTGCTTTTATTTTGTGAATTCCTTGGATGACCTGACTCCATAGTTTGCCTTGGTTCACTCTTAATCTCCACCACCACTTTGCAATAAGAGATAAGTTGAGGGCCCTGAGTGATCCCAGTCCCAGTCCCCCAGCTTCTTTATGTTCTATAACTTTTTCCCAAGTCACCCAGTTTATCTTTTTATTGTTTTCCATTTCCCCCCACAAAAATTTCCTTCGTATCCGTTCGAGCGTGCTTATAACCCCCATCGGTGCCACAAAGTGTAACAACTCAAATTTTCAAACAAATTTTTCATTTTTAAAATATAATTATTTCCATTTAAAACAAGGCATAAATAGTTTAAGTGCTCTGTCAAATACAAATATTCAAAATCCCAAGATCATAAAACATTCCTCAGTGTGTATCGATCACGCCGGCGCCTTCCCACGGTCCTCGCTAGTACCTGAAATACATGCACAACAACTGTAAGCATAAATGCTTAGTGAGTTCCCCAATATACACTGACGCACATACGCCTTTCCAGGCCCTGACCTTCCGGTCCTCATTACAACGCCTTCCGGCCCATAACATAATCGCCTTCCGGCCCATAACATATTGCCTTCCGGCCCACATATCATACATAGCACATATAACAATTAACTTACCACATATAGCATACATATCACATAACATATCCGACCTTCCGTTCACACAGTCAAACCCTTCCGGGTACAGTATAGTGAGAAGACTCACCTCGTAAAAGCTGGACGCTAGCAAATCTCGAAATGACTCGTGCACAACCGACGAGCTACAACCTCCCTATAACATTACATAACCCATTAATCCTTATATCTTCTAAGTGTGACTATCCCTAAGGAGTCAGACTTAGGTCAACTCTGGTCAACGGTCAACGGTCAGCTCGACCGGACTCGGCGAGTACCATGGCGACTCGGCGAGTCTAGACGTCCTCCAACTTTCTGAGATTCCTTATCTACTCGTCGAGTACCCTCCTCGACCCGACGAGTTACTCCTGGAAGAATCGCGGGGCCACCCCGACTCCACTCACCGAGTCTGAAGAACAACTCGGCGAGTCCCAGTAAATCTTCAAGCTACTCGCCGAGTCTGAAGAACAACTCGGCGAGTCCATGCCATGCAGACGAGCAACTGCTCCCTGAATTACGTATGGTCCCAAGATATACAACCATGGGACTCTCTGGACTTCTAAACATCTCATTACTGTGGGTATAACATCTGGGTAATAACATAATAACCCATCTAATCACTAAATGGGTTTTTCATAAACCCTAGGTTCATAAACACATTAACTAACAGAATTGATCCGAGTATTACCTGAGAACGTTCTCTCTGTGTCCCCCAAACCTCAGGACTCGATCCTCCTTGATATTCCTTTGGCCAATTTCTTCTTCTTCTTGTCTAACAAGTTCCTCCAAGTTCCAATAGCTTTCTCTCCTGCTCTAGACGTCCACAACGATTAGGGTTCCTTTCAATCGATCAAAAGACGGAAAATGACGGCCTAAGAGGCGTTATATACGATTCAAACTGAACGGTTAGGGTTTCTGCTGAACAGCGTCGACTCGCCGAGTCCATATCTGGACTCGTCGAGTCCAGTCGCGGACCCGCGACCAAGTCTGCGATCCTACTCGGCGAGTCTAGGCTCCAACTCGCCGAGTCCCCTCTTAAACCACCCAAAAACATAATTTAAATAATACCTGAGATATCGGGCTGCTACACAAAGAGGGAGAAGAAATAAGTGGGGAGGTTACCAAGAACTGATTTAATGAGAGTCAGTCTTCCACCGAACGATAGTGATTTTGCCTTCCACGATGATAGCTTCCCGTTAAATCTATCAATTACAGGTTGCCAATTTTTCTTTAAGTTCATATTGGCACCTACTAGTACTCCGAGGTAGGTGACCGGTAGTGTTGCAGGCTCACAACAAAGAGGGGCTGCCATTCGGGAAGTCTCAAGCATTGATACGCCAACTCCAAACACCTTTGACTTATGGAAATTAACTTTGAGTCCTGAGGATATATGGAAGCAACGAAGTATTCGTGCCAAGTTCTTGATGTTGCTTTCGTCCCATTCGCCTATGAAGAGTGCATCGTCTGCATAAAAAAGATGTGAGATCATTTTGTTTGAAATTGGAATTTTAATGCCTTGAAACAGCCCTTTAGCGCAAGCTGTTTTCATTGCAACATTGAGACCGTCCATAGCAATTATGAACAAGAATGGGGAGAGGGGATCCCCTTTCCTAACCCCCCTTTGAAGTGCGAATTCTTTGGTGGGAGCTCCATTAACAAGTACTGATGATCTAGCTGTAGTTAAACATCCGCGAATCCAATTACACCATTTCTCACCGTACCCCATTTGCATCAAGGTTGAGTCAAGGAAACTCCAATTGACATAGTCAAATGACTTATCAAAGTCAACTTTGAAAAGTAATATTTCCTTTTTCATCTTCTTTGACCATGAGCAAATTTCATTTACAATGAGGGGGCCATCAAGCATACTTCTTCCATCCACATAGGTGGACTGGACTTCGTCCACAGTTAGTCCCACAACCTTCTTAAGTCTGCAGGCTAGCACTTTGGGAATTATCTTATAAAGACATCCAATCAGACTAATAGGACGAAAGTCCCCCAAAGAGAGAGGATCTTTGACCTTAGACACCAATGTTATGAAAGAGGAGTTACATCCTCTTGCTAATCTGCCAGTTTGTTCAAAGTATTTAACCATAGAAAAGATGTCATATTTGAGCCTCTCCCACTGATGTTTTATGAATTTGAAAGTAAATCCGTCCGGACGAGGGGACTTTTCGTTTGCACAAGCCCAAACAACCGATTTGATTTCCTCGAGCATGAAAGGTTCTTCAAGGTTTTTGCTATCCAAATCAGAGAGTACCTTATACTGATTCTTAATCAGTTTTGGTCTTACAGGCCATCTATCCTTGAATTTTTGCTCAAAGAATCTAACTGCCTCATCCATTATTTCTTTTGCATCTGTAGACCAAGACCCATTGATTGTCAATACATATATAGTGTTTTTGCGGTTCTTGTTGTTTACATACTCGTGAAAAAAACGGGTGTTCTCATCCCCGTCGACTGCCCACCGAACTCGTAACTTTTTCTTGAGATCAAGGGTCGCCAATTTCTCTAGCTTAATAATTTTTTTGTTTCCTTCCTTACGTTTATTCATCTCATCTACCGTCAGGGTTCTTGATTCAGCAGCCGTATCCAGCGAGTCAACTATGTTCTTTAGCTGATTTAGCTCTACCATTTCTTTGGGGAATGTTGTAGTTCTCCATTTCTTCAAGTGATCCTTAAGATATTTGAGCTTAGCGGCCAAGTACATATCAGGGGTTCCAAATCCTCTGAAACTTTGTAAAGCACAGTCGACCACCATGTTGAAATCTTCTCTTTGCATCCAACCATTAAAAAATCGAAATGGTCTGGGCCCAAAATCAACATAATTAGTGGATAGTAGTAATGGGCAGTGATCAGATAACTCCGTTGGAAGTGCAGTGACACTCGTGTTTGGGAAAATATCCAGGAAATTTGAGCAGACTAGAAATCTGTCTAGTTTGCTTAGTTTTAATTCATGCCGACAAAAATAGGTAAATCTATGTCCCCCCATCTTGACATCGTGAAGAGCGGCTTCATGTATGAATTGATTAAAATCACGAGCAATGAAGTGACAGAATTGGGAGTTGATTCGCTCATCAGAATGTCTCACAACGTTGAAATCCCCAAATATTATCCAATTCCCCTGATTCTTATTCATTATCTTGCTAAGATTCTCCCACAGTGTTCGTTTTTCTGGAATCGAATGAGGTCCGCATACATTAGCAAAGATAGTTCTTCCATGTAATCCTTTCCATTGCCCGATTGTGATTAGGAAGTGCCTGCTTTTGATAACCTCCATGACATTAAAAAGACTTTCATCCCAAATGCTTAATATCCCACCCGATCTTCCTGTGGAGTCTACAGTTGCATGGCCAAAGTTGTTGGAGTCCCAACATCCTCCAACGTCTATGTCTTCTGAGTTTGTCATTTGAGTCTCCTGAGTTCCAAGGAAAGATTGTAACAGCCCGGAAACTCAGGTATTATTAAAATTATGTTTTTGGGGTGATTTAAGAGGGGACTCGGCGAGTTGGAGCCTAGACTCGCCGAGTAGGATCGCGGACTTGGTCGCGGGTCCGCGACTGGACTCGACGAGTCCAGATATGGACTCGGCGAGTCGACGCTGTTCAGCAGAAACCCTAACCGTTCAGTTTGGATCGTATTTAACGCCTCTTAGGCCGTCATTTTCAGTCTTTTGGTCAATTGAGAGAAACCCTAATCGCTGTGGACGCCTAGAGCAAGGGAGAAAGCTTTGGAACTTGGAAGAATTGGTTAGGCAAGAAGAAGAGGGATTTGGCTAAAGGAATATCAAGGAGGATTGAGTCCTGAGATTTGGGGGACACAGAGAGTGCGTTTTCAGGTAATGCTCGGACCAAATATGTTATTTTGATGTATTTATGAAATTAGGGTTTATAGAACCCATTTAGTGATTTGATGAAGAAATGCCTTGTTACCCCCACGATTATAGTCTTGTATTAGGACCTTTAGAGGTCCAGAAGGTCCCATGCATGTGTACTTCGGGACGAGACCTATCCCAGGAAGCAGTTACTCGTCTGCATGGCATGGACTCGCCGAGTTGTTCTTCAGACTCGGCGAGTAGCTTGAAGATTGGCTGGGACTCGCCGAGTTGTTCATCAGACTCGGCGAGTGGTGTCGGGGTGGCCCCGCGATTCTTCCACGAGGAACTCGTCGAGTCAAGAGGTATACTCGACGAGTAGAAAGGGAATATTCAGGAATCTGTGAGGACGACTAGACTCGCCGAGTCGCCATGGTACTCGCCGAGTCCAGTCGAGTTGACCGTTGACCGTTGACCAGAGTTGACCTAAGTCTGACTTCTTAGGGATAGTCACACTTAGATGATATGAGTGTTAATGAGTTATGTGATGTTATAGGAGGGTTGTAGCTCGTTGGTGTGCGCGAGTGATTTCAGGAGTTGCTAGCTTTCAGCACTTACGAGGTGAGTCTTCTCACTATACTGTACCCGGAAGGGTTTGACTGTGTGACCGGAAGGTCGAATATGTTATGTGATATGTATGCTATATGTGGTAAGTTAAGTGTTATATGGATATGTATGCTATATGTGGTAAGTTAAGTGTTATATGTGCTATGTATGATATGTGGGCCGGAAGGCAATATGTTATGGGCCGGAAGGCAATTATGTTATGGGCCGGAAGGCGTTGTAATGAGGACCAGAAGGTCAGGGCCTGGAAAGGCGTATGTGTGTAAGCGTATATTGGGGAACTCACTAAGCATTTATGCTTACAGTTGTTGTGAATGTATGTATTTCAGGTACTAGCGAGGACCGTGGGAAGGCGCCGGCATGATCGATACACACTGAAGATTGTTTTAGGATCTTGGGAGTTTGAATAATTGTATTGACCGAATAATTAAACTATTTATGCCTTGTTTTTAATGGAAAATATTATGTTTTAAAAATGAAAAATTTGTTTGAAAAATTTGAGTTGTTACAATTGGTATCAGAGCCTTGGTTTGAGGGATTCGGGTGCACCTTCGGGGGTAACTGAACTCAAACCGAGGATTTGAGGAAACTTTTCAAATAAAGGCATAAACTTTTGTAAATGGTTTTGTGGTAAGCAAGAAAGAAGCAGTGTGTACGATCAGTCAGCGCCCGAACGGTAAAAGATCCCCAAAATACCTTACAATATTATATGATATGAATTGTTATGCATGCTAGAAGACTAGGTATTTATGATAGGACTAGAGTGGCCTGATTTGTGATGCCTTAGTCTAGGGAAGTTGCCTATATGTGATGCTTTGCTAGTATGCGGGTAGATAGAGCGTATCAGAAGTAGAGTACTCACTATCTGGAGTTTGGGGAGGAGGACTTGGGATGAACATTGATGCGGTGTGGTCGGTAGTATTGGGCCCGTACTACCGAGGACACCGGGTCAGTGGGAGGCCCAAGTAAGAATCCCTGGATATCTGGGACTGAGTAGGGTTGCGTGTCGAGTACGATTATACTCGGTGGAATTTCTGATAGTTTTATGTTGTATTTCAGAGATATCATGGTTAGACCGCGGCACGGGGCGAGTACGAGCGGTGTGAGTGACGAGGCTATTCGTCAGATGATTCAGGAGGAGGTGGCGGCGGCGATCCGGGCTGAGATCCCGGAGATGTTTGGGTCTATCAAGACCACCCTTATGGAGACGTTCGACGAGCGGTACGCCGCATTGACTGAGGCTGCAACCGCTGCAGCTACCGCAGCTGTGGCCGCTGCTAGGCCACAGGGGGGTGATTCATTGTTGTTCCGAGAGTTCAGCAACACGAAGCCACCAGAGTTCGATGGGACGCAGGATCCGATTGCTGCGATGAGGTGGATCGCAGATATAGAGGGGTGCTTCTACACTTGTTCATGCCCGGAGCACCTGAGGGTACGGTTCGCTTTGAACCAGCTCCGTCTGGGAGCCAA
Source organism: Lactuca sativa (assembly GCF_002870075.4). Lineage (NCBI taxonomy): Eukaryota > Viridiplantae > Streptophyta > Magnoliopsida > Asterales > Asteraceae > Lactuca > Lactuca sativa. The sequence continues at coordinate 296,703,136 of NC_056625.2, read as the reverse complement.
GGACTGGTGGAAGTTCGTGACGGCGAACTTCACTTTAGCAGAGACTGCGGCAGTGACATGGGAGGGGTTCACTACCATGTTCAGGGATGAGTACGTTCCCCCGGTGGAGCGGGAACGATTGGTTCAGGAGTTCTTAGCCCTCAAGAAGGGTACTGATTCGGTGGCGGCGATCACGCGGAAGTTCCACGAGAGGGCGATGTTTTGCCCCGAGCTAGTGGCCACAGAGCAGGCTCGGATGAGCCGGTACTTGGGTGTTCTGAGGAGGGAGATCCGGGATTTTGTGTCAAACTCCACTTACCATACTTTTACTGAGCTTCAGGCGAATGCCAGGAACCGTGAGATCGAGTTAGAGACTCAGGCCAGGGAGGAGGCCGAGTCTCAGCAGGCAGACCGGCGACCGACTCAGTCTCTGCCGGCAGCCAAGCGGATCAAGTCCGCCGATTCGAGGACGGGAGGTTCGAAGAACCGCACTTGCGTAAAGTGCGGTAAGGGTCACGATGGGGCGTGTCGAGCCGGTGCTTGCTACAAGTGTGGCAAGGAGGGACACATTGCTAGGGAGTGTCCCAAGGGATTTATGGTTTGCTTTCATTGCAACCAGACCGGCCATCGGAAGGCCGACTGCCCTCAGCTTCGTCAGGGACCTGCACCTGTTGCCAGGACTACTGAGACTCGACCGGTGAAGGTCGAGGCCCCGAGGGCTCGTGGGAGAGCCTTTCAGCTGACTGCGGAGGAGGTCCGCGCTGCGCCCGATGTTGTGGCAGGTATGTTGTAATTCATGTATTTATTTAATGTCGATATGTTATGCTTATATTATTATGCGCGTAGGTACCTTCCTTGTGAACTCTGTGCCTGCCTTAGTGTTATTTGACTCGGGTGCGAGTAGGTCCTTTGTGTCCTTGGCCTTTAGTCAGCATATCGGCGTTAGTCGTGAGTCGTTGAGTCGACCTTTGAGAGTTTCTATAGCTGACAAGAAGGTGATTTGTGCTACGGAGGTTCTTCGGGGATGTGTACTAGAGATTTTCGGGATTGGATTCCCAATTGATCTGATTCCTATCGCGATGGGGGATGTCTGTGTCATCGTGGGCATGGACTGGCTGAGCCGGTTCGGCGCTGTCATTGACTGTGAGCGTCAGTTGGTGACTATACGAGACCCTAGAGGGGGAGTTCTTTCGGTGTACGGCGAGGGTACCCGTTCGGGATCAGCTTTTTGTTCGGCCGCTAGGGCGAGGCAGTGTCTACGGCAGGGCTGTAAAGGTTTTGTGGCGTATGTGATGGATACGCGGAAGGTTTCCGAGAAACCGAAGTCAGTTGAGGAAGTTCCGGTGGTGCGCGAATTTTCAGATGTCTTTCCCGAGGAGTTGCCGGGAGTACCGCCGGTGAGGCAAGTAGAGTTTAGTATTGATCTGGTTCCGGGGGCAGCGCCTATTGCTAAAGTGCCCTATCGTCTTGCACCTCCAGAGATGCAAGAGTTGTCTTCGCAACTCCAGGAGTTGCTGGGAAAGGGATTCATTCGGCCGAGCAGCTCGCCATGGGGAGCACCTATTTTGTTCGTCAAGAAGAAGGATGGTTCACACCGGATGTGCATTGATTACCGGGAGTTGAACAAGCTAACGGTTAAGAACCGTTACCCGTTGCCGAGGATCGATGATTTATTCGACCAGTTGCAGGGAGCATCTTGGTTTTCCAAGATCGATCTGAGGTCGGGTTACCATCAGGTGAGAGTACGGGATGAAGATGTCCAGAAGACAGCGTTTAGGACGCGATATGGGCATTATGAGTTTGTGGTGATGCCTTTTGGACTCACCAATGCCCCGGCTGTGTTCATGGATCTCATGAACAGGGTATGCAGGCCGATGTTGGATCGGTCGGTGATCGTATTTATCGACGACATTCTGGTGTATTCGAGATCGAGAGAGCAGCATGAGGAGCATTTGAGGGAGGTCCTTGCGGTATTGAGGTCGGAGAAACTTTATGCAAAGTTCTCCAAATGTGAATTCTGGTTGCGGGAGGTCCAGTTTCTAGGACATGTGGTTAATCAGAAAGGGATATTGGTCGATCCGGCCAAGGTTGAGGCGGTGATGAGTTGGGAGGTAACGAAGTCACCCTCTGAGATCAGAAGTTTCCTTGGGTTGGCGGGGTATTATCGGAGATTTATCAAGGATTTCTCCAAGATCGCTGTGCCACTCACCAGATTGACCCGGAAGGGTGTTGCATTCTCATGGGGGCCCGAGCAGCAGACCTCCTTTGAGACACTTCGCCAGAGATTGTGCGAAGCCCCGGTATTAGCTCTCCCAGAAGGGATGGAAGATTTCGTGGTATATTGCGACGCATCGATTTCGGGATTGGGTGCAGTGTTGATGCAGAGGGGTCATGTGATAGCCTATGCATCGAGGCAGCTGAAGCCTCATGAGGCGAGATATCCCACGCATGATTTAGAGCTGGGGGCAGTAGTGTTCGCTCTCAAGATTTGGCGCCACTACTTATATGGGGTTCGATGTACGATATACACGGACCATAAGAGTTTGAAGTATTTGATGGATCAACCCAACCTAAATATGCGTCAGAGGAGGTGGTTGGATGTGGTCAAGGATTATGATTGTGAGATCCTGTACCACCCAGGCAAGGCTAATGTGGTAGCCGATGCATTGAGCCGCAGGGCGGAGAGCACTCCATTGCGAGATGTGTGCTTGAGACTGACCGTGATGACTCCTGTATTGGACGATATTCGTAGGGCACAGGCTGAGGCTGTGCGACCAGAAATGCAGAAGAAAGAGCGGGTTGTGGGGTTAATCTCAGAGTTTGTCAAGGATGGTCGAGGCCTTATGACGTTTCGGGGTCGGATTTGGGTGCCGTTCGTGGGCGGTACGCGTATTACGTTGATGGAAGAGGCTCATAAATCGAAATTCTCGATCCATCCCGGTGCTACAAAGATGTATTTGGATCTAAGGAAGGAATATTGGTGGCCCTGTATGAAGAGGGACGTGGCATGGTTCGTTGAGAGGTGCTTGACCTGCCGTAGGGTTAAGGCTGAGCACCAGAGACCGCATGGCAAGTTACAGCCATTGGAGATCCCCGAGTGGAAGTGGGAACAGATTACTATGGATTTTATCACCAAATTGCCGAGGACTGCTAGGGGAGTTGACGCAATTTGGGTGATCGTGGATAGGTTGACAAAGAGTGCACACTTCCTTGCCATCAGTGAGAGTTCTTCGGCGGAGAAATTGGAGGAGATATACGTTAGAGAGGTGGTGTCTCGGCACGGGGTGCCGATCTCGATTGTGTCAGACCGTGATGTGCGCTTTACTTCCAGATTCTGGAAGAAATTCCATGAGGAGCTGGGTACTAAATTGCATTTTAGTACCGCATACCATCCCCAGACAGACGGTCAGAGCGAACGGACAATTCAGACGCTGGAAGACATGCTCCGAGCGTGTGTGTTAGACTTCGGGGGTAGTTGGGATGCGTACTTACCATTGGCAGAGTTCTCCTACAACAACAGCCATCATTCGAGCATTGGTATGCCACCTTTCGAGCTGTTGTATGGTAGGAGGTGTCGGACCCCCATTTGCTGGGGAGAGGTGGGACAGAGAGTGATGGGCAGCGCGGACATCGTGCTCCAGACGACAGAGCAGATTCAGCGAGTGAGACAAAGGTTATTGACTGCCCAGAGCCGACAGAAGAGTTATGCAGACAGGCGCCGATCCGAGCTTGAATTTCAAGTCGGCGACTTCGTTCTCCTGAAGGTCTCTCCTTGGAAAGGAGTGATTCGATTCAGGAAGAGGGGCAAATTGGGGCCCCGGTATATTGGGCCATTTCGTGTGGTTGCAAGGGTAGGCCGGGTAGCCTATCGGTTGGAGTTGCCAGCGGAGTTGGGTCAGATCCATGACACTTTTCATGTATCGCAGTTGAGGAAGTGCATAGCCGATGAGTCGGCAGTGGTTCCATTGGAGGATATTCAGGTGGATGCGAGCCTGAATTACGCGGAGAGACCAGTGGCTATCAGGGATCGGAAGATCAAGGTTCTGAGGAACAAGGAAGTACCTCTGGTGTTGGTTCAATGGCAACACCGTAAGGGATCAGAAATGACTTGGGAACCGGAGCGCGAAATGCGGGAGCAGCATCCGGAACTATTTGCAGAATGAGACTTCGAGGGCGAAGTCTAATCCAAGTGGGGGAGAATTGTAACAGCCCGGAATCTCAGGTATTATTAAAACTATGTTTTTGGGGTGATTTAAGAGGGGACTCGGCGAGTTGGAGCCTAGACTCGCCGAGTAGGATCGCGGACTTGGTCGCGGGTCCGCGACTGGACTCGACGAGTCCAGATATGGACTCGGCGAGTCGACGCTGTTCAGCAGAAACCCTAACCGTTCAGTTTGGATCGTATTTAACGCCTCTTAGGCCGTCATTTTCAGTCTTTTGGTCAATTGAGAGAAACCCTAATCGCTGTGGACGCCTAGAGCAAGGGAGAAAGCTTTGGAACTTGGAAGAATTGGTTAGGCAAGAAGAAGAGGGATTTGGCTAAAGGAATATCAAGGAGGATTGAGTCCTGAGATTTGGGGGACACAGAGAGTGCGTTTTCAGGTAATGCTCGGACCAAATATGTTATTTTGATGTATTTATGAAATTAGGGTTTATAGAACCCATTTAGTGATTTGATGAAGAAATGCCTTGTTACCCCCACGATTATAGTCTTGTATTAGGACCTTTAGAGGTCCAGAAGGTCCCATGCATGTGTACTTCGGGACGAGACCTATCCCAGGAAGCAGTTACTCGTCTGCATGGCATGGACTCGCCGAGTTGTTCTTCAGACTCGGCGAGTAGCTTGAAGATTGGCTGGGACTCGCCGAGTTGTTCATCAGACTCGGCGAGTGGAGTCGGGGTGGCCCCGCGATTCTTCCACGAGGACCTCGTCGAGTCAAGAGGTATACTCGACGAGTAGAAAGGGAATATTCAGGAATCTGTGAGGACGACTAGACTCGCCGAGTCGCCATGGTACTCGCCGAGTCCAGTCGAGTTGACCGTTGACCGTTGACCAGAGTTGACCTAAGTCTGACTTCTTAGGGATAGTCACACTTAGATGATATGAGTGTTAATGAGTTATGTGATGTTATAGGAGGGTTGTAGCTCGTTGGTGTGCGCGAGTGATTTCAGGAGTTGCTAGCTTTCAGCACTTACGAGGTGAGTCTTCTCACTATACTGTACCCGGAAGGGTTTGACTGTGTGACCGGAAGGTCGAATATGTTATGTGATATGTATGCTATATGTGGTAAGTTAAGTGTTATATGGATATGTATGCTATATGTGGTAAGTTAAGTGTTATATGTGCTATGTATGATATGTGGGCCGGAAGGCAATATGTTATGGGCCGGAAGGCAATTATGTTATGGGCCGGAAGGCGTTGTAATGAGGACCAGTAGGTTAGGGCCTGGAAAGGCGTATGTGTGTAAGCGTATATTGGGGAACTCACTAAGCATTTATGCTTACAGTTGTTGTGAATGTATGTATTTCAGGTACTAGCGAGGACCGTGGGAAGGCGCCGGCATGATCGATACACACTGAAGATTGTTTTAGGATCTTGGGAGTTTGAATAATTGTATTGACCGAATAATTAAACTATTTATGCCTTGTTTTTAATGGAAAATATTATGTTTTAAAAATGAAAAATTTGTTTGAAAAATTTGAGTTGTTACAAAGATAATCGATGTTTGATTTTCAGTCTCCTGGCCCATACAATTTTTGGGGTTTCCCCCATCCCCCTGATGTTAAGTGACATCCAATTCAATAGATTACTCTGTTAGCTCCCACATCGCCCAGTACTTCCGATAATATGGGATTGTCCATCTCCATTTCAAATCCCATTTTCTTACCAACAGTAGCTGTATTCTCTGCCTCTAGTAAAGAGGATATACAATCATTAAGTTCAGCTCCTGATACCTTCTGTGAGTTCTCCCTGCACCCTCGATTGAGATCAATTGAGGATTCGTCTTCACTTCTGTCCATCGGGACAATGTTTTCGTTGGGAAGGGGTACAGATGTTCCAATCTTGACCTCATCAGAGTCGAGATTACCCATAGGGCGGATCTGATTTGCAAAGAAGCGAAAGGTCGTATCATCTGTTCTACGTCTTTTAAGTGTGGATCCCCCAACATTAAACTGAGGAGTGGAATTGGGCCGAGAATATTCCGGACTGTTTATCCACCTAGACGAAAAAGGGCCAAAGCACCCACTATTAAGAAGGCTAATAGGTTCAATACCATGTGAAGGCCCATTCCCACCGATTTCCTTGATATTATCTGTTTGACCTTGTCTATCCAATTGACTGTTAATATTGTCCTTCATTTCTTACCGTTGGAGTTACTTGGAGTAGTTTCCCCATGAGTCTGTTCAGATTCCATCCTAAGTTCCAACGAAGTTTCAACGTTTTTTTTATGAGAAATTAAATTGTTTATTATTTTTTATGCCTACAAATGTTCCTATTTAATAAGATTATCACAAATGTTATCATTTCATATTCTTTTAACTAACTCATTAAGGCTATATTATGTAAGAATATATATCAAATAGAATTAAATGAGAAATTAAATAACGTTCTACTTATTGTTTTTACATATCCTCCTCCCAATGAAATGGTGACATGTGTAACATTTAATGCTCATTTAATGAGATTTAATAAAATTTTAAGATATTAATATGACACATGTTATCATTTAAATAGGTATGATGATTGGTAGGATCAAAATGTAGGAGTATATTTAGGCTGTGTGTGGCGCGCCATAGCTAGCTTATTTTTCGAGCTTTTTTATGTTGTCGTGTTTGGTAAGCCAAAAAGTAGCTGATAAGCTAGCTTTTTGAAAAGTTACTTAGACTAGTTTTTTAGGAACTTTTTAAAAAATTTCCAAATACACCCCTTAATTAATTATAGAAACACATACTCTTACATGTCCTTTTATGTAATTTTATATATTTCAGCTAGTTTTATCAAACGCCATTTGTTTTTCAGCTATCAGCTAGTTTTTCATTTAACAGCTAGCTTTTCAGCTATCCGCTAGCTTTTCAGCTAACAGTTAGCTTTTCAGCTAGTACGGCAAACATAGCCTTAATTTCTAAAATTAAATTGAATGGTGAAATGATGCTACTTGTCATAATTTTAGTGGGTAGAAATAATTATAGACATAAAAGATAGGAGGTAATTTAATCTTTTCTTTTTTATTACATGTTTTAGTTATTTCAATGTTTATTGTATATTTGGTTCCATATTTATCAAAGGTTCTAAAAAGTGTCATTGTTTCATCATGATACGCCATGATTCCAAAGTTTGTTGTAGACGCCAAACTTTAAAAAAATTCTATCATAAGTCATATATGTATATAAAAATAAATAATAATAGAAAAAATATATAAATTTATTAAATTATATAAAAAATTATCGCTTTAAGTTATGTCTTACAAGTGACATGACTCGTCACAACTCGTAAAAGATTGAGTCTTGACATTGACAACAAATCGTCTATCGTTATTTAGAACCATTCGATTTAAACTTATTTGATATTTACTTAGACATTTGATTTAAAAAAATTAAAAATATTGATGAAAACTAATGAAATTGTTAATATTTTTCATGAACTATAATTTAATTAGCTTTTGTATTTTATAGTATAGCTAAAAAACATATCGCTACCAGGAATTCTAAAATCGTATCATTATTTATACAAAGATAATTTTCATGCAAAATAGTTTTTTATTAATATGGAAAATAAAACAGTTCATTAAATATTTTAAAACGTGTCACTAAAATAGCATAGATTCTAATATTCTAAAACGTGTCACTAAAACTAGTATAGATTCTAAAATGGTATTAAATTTTACCGACACAAAATATTTGACACAAAATAAATTTATACTACCGTGACGGTTGTAGCGCCAAAATTGAATAATTCTTTGAGATGTCTTCAAATTTTTTTTTTCTTTTTATTTTAGTAACAACTTTTTTACGTAGCTAGACATACTTTTGTAGTGACATAAGATGAATATACTTTCTCATCTATGATAAGGTTGTGTGGTTAGAAAACTACATACACATGTAAGGGTCGTGCCAAGCACAGCCCACATACATTTGTATATGAAATTCTAAGAATCTATTTGGACTGTTTTTTATTCACGATAGGTATTTAAGTATATGGCATATAACATTTAAGTATATGACATATAACATAAAATAGCAACATACTTTACTGTTTAGCTAATATAGGCAATATATTTTATTTTTATTTTATAATAGAAGTGAATTTACATTTCTTTATCTATGATAGATAGATAGCTATATTTTGATGCCGATAAGTACCATATATAACAAATATCCATAGCAAGACAACATTATCCGATGTCCCTTTGAGCACACAAATATTTAAACACGACTTTGTAACGATCCAAATTTTCAAATATAATTTTCATTTTTAAATAATCAAAACATTTCCAATGAACAACAAAATCTCAAGAACAATTGTTTTCAAATTCATAACATCAATAATTTATTTCAAATATCAAAGTCTCCCATAAAAACGTCTGAGAGAGTGCATGCCGCGCCATCAAGCTTTGCTCTTGCCCTTAGGCTCAGAAGTACCTGAAACAGACTAACAAACTGTAAGCTAATGCTTAGTGAGCTCCCTAGAGCATACCCCACACAATCCACATAATTGCACAATCCATATTAGTTATAAAAGCTACATAAACCATATAAGTCATCCATATAAACATATAAGGATGTTGTGGGCTCCTCCCAGGGTCTTACTCTTGGATGCCATGGGCTCCCCCACATGGTCTTACACCTAAGTGTCATGGGCTCCTCCCATGGTCTTTAGTTAGAAAGCCATGGGGTCCCCCACATGGTCTTACATCCAAGTGTCATGGGCTCCCCCATGGTCTTTACCTGAAAAGCCCATGGCTCCCCCACATGGTCTTACATCCAAGTGCCATGGGCCCCCCTATGGTCTTCCCTGCAAGTATCATATATATAACTAGCATACTACGTAGCATATACCCAACTAACATACCACATGTCACTACATCAACTAGTGTACTACATATCATAGAATGGGTCAGCTTTAGTGCCTTAGACCCATCGGTATGGTGAGGAGACTCACCTCTCAAGAATGTTGAATTGCTAAGATATGAATAGATAAGTCCCACGCACAACTCCAACTCAACTACCTATAATCAACATGTAACTAGTTTTTTCAAAATCCCGAAATACCAAAAATACCCTCAAAGTCAAACTTGGCCAAACATGGTCAAAGTCAAGGTCAACAATCAATATTGACCCAACTTGTTGAGTGCATCTAGCAACTCGTCGAGTCCCTTCCGTGTTCAGAAAACCTGAAAAGTGAACCTCTAGCAATCTCAAACCTTCTTGGAATTCCGAAGTCAGTTATAGTTCTGAAATGAAAGATGTTCCGGAATTAGCTTGTGTCCGGACTTGAAGTTATGTTGCGGATGAGAAGATCAGTTGAAGGAATTCCGGAATGAACAATGTATCCGGAATGTTATTTTTTTCCGAATCAGTGTTTTATCCAAGTACATTTATTGTATTTGTCTTTTAGCTTGATTTTACATTTTATAGGACTTAGTCTTATTGTCAACTCAGATAAATCAGAGTTTCAGAAGCACCTCTTTTGTCCGGGCCTATATATGTTAAGTGGTTTGTACGATGTAATATGTTCTCCTATTTAAAGGAGTTTTCAATACCAAATCAAGTGACAGAACATTCAAACATATCTAGCAATATTTAGTTACTTCACTTATTCTCTCAAACATTCTTCTTTTTCTTCATTTATTGTCTTTACCTTGATCATTATCTTCACTCTTCATTAATATCTTGAATACTTTGTTGATTGCATTAACTCGGAATTGACTGGTGTTGCCAGACTTGACTGGAATACTCCTTAGCAAGGAGACATGGATCTTAAGCATTAATTCAAGGTTTGAGTTTTCAAACCTTGTCCCTACACATCAGATTGTTTGTCCTCACAATTGGTATCAGAACTTGAGTGGTTGTCCTTTGAATTCATAAGATCAGATTATAGTTGGTTTGAAACTACCTTGCTATTTCAACCATTTCTTTGTTTAGGGTAAAAGTTCTTCTATATACCACTTTGGCTTGAAGATATCTTAACTTTAATGGCTATTTCTAATCCTCAACAAATGTATTCAATGCAAATAGCAAATAGCGTGGGTTGCCCTACTCGTGCCCCACTGCTAGTTGTTGAAGAAGATGATCATTGGAAAGTCAGACTGGAAAGATTTTTACTGGCTAAAGAGAAAGGTCGTCATATTCTAGTTAGAACAATAGTTAGAGATGCTTCTGCTCAACTCATGGGTCAAGATGAATAATGCCCAACTCCTCTCACTGCTGACGATATTGAGAAGCTACATGCTAATCAAGTGGCATTCTCTGAAATGGTGTTTGGTGTTCCACCATCTCTCTTTGAATACATCAAGTTGTGTAAATCTGCCAAAGAGATTTGGGATACTATTCAAGACTTGATCGAAGGTTCTGAAATATGAAAGATAAGCGTCTAACATCTGTTGTAAACAAATTTGACACCTTTACACCAACTCCTGGTAAGTCAGTCGCCTCAGCCTCCAACCAATACCGAATTGTAGTGAACAATATGACTACTCATGAATTGTCCGAACTCCTTTGGAGTACAATATCAAGTTCATAAATAGCCTTGGTAAAGGACGGGGAAACGTGAAGTCTTGTCTTCAAAGCAATGGATCTCTGAAGAAATTGAAGCTTTATCAACTATTTGCTGAACTACAAGGTCATGAATCAAACCTTGCTCAGACATTAAGAGAACTCTCTGGAGTTCCTTTGAACCATTTATTCCAAAACCTTCCATCTCGGACCCTCTAAAATCCGCTATTCCACCTGTTCAACCCTACTTACCTATTCTATCCACTCAAAGCTATCCCATTGATAGCACCTTTGACTCCGTAGACATGGACTCTAAACTTCATTTTCAGCAGGAGTTTGCACCACTCTCCATGAAATACAAATGACCATTCAACCCATCAAATAAACCTTATCACAATCACTTTCATGCTCCTCATCAAAACAATCATCAACCTTACTTTGCTCCGCAACAACAAACCACTCCAGAAAACCCTCCAGCCTACAAACCAAAGATCTCTAAACCCAACTTCACTTCGGAACCTCAGTAGATTCCGAAATCAGACAAACCAAAAATTATGTGTCATAAGTGTGGACATGCAAACCACTTTGCAAAAGATTGTCTAGCTGACATTCCACAGAAAACAAAAATCAAGGATTTTGCATACTATGCTCTAAAAACACAAGAGATGGTTGAAAGTGAAAAAGCATTTGTCACAATTGTGTCTAGAAATGTGGAAGGATATTGGTCATCTGGAGATGATGATGATATGACTACTAGAAGAAACATGTGTTTGATGGCGAGACAAACCGTTGAATGTAATGAAGGCTATTGGTCCTCAGGGTCAGAAGATGAAGATCAAGAGAACGTTGCTGAACCAAACTACTGCTACATAGCCACCAACGATCCACCAGGTCGAAGCATCGTTCAGCAGGTAACATCTATGACTACTGATAATAATTTTGATATGAATCTTTGTGAATCTTATCTGACCCAAATCCAAACAGATATGAACACCATCTATAGAGCCTATGAGTCAGCCATAGAAGCCAGTGAGAAGAAGGACTGTGAATTGAGTCGTCATAGGTTACTTTTCGAGGATAAGAAATTAAAAATAGAGTCTTTAGAGCGAGAACTTGTAATGTCACAAGATAAATGTATCATTCTTAAAGACAAATGTGAAATCACTTATTCTGAAAGAAATGTTTTGATTTCGGATAACAAACGTCTTAATGCAAAAATCGATGATTTGCATAATTCTACTGACTTGCTCAAAGCAAATAAAATGATGAAACATAACTTTCGTCATCCTTGGTCCAAAGCTCCTGAACATGGAAGAGAATTTCCGAAACCAATAGTTAGTCCCTTGAAGGAGTTACAAAACTTGACTTTTATGGGAGAGGTTCCGAACCGCAAACATTCAGATATTTCTGTTTCTCCTTTATCACCCCTTCCTGAGACTTCCGACCACTTTGCTTCGTTGATTCCTGATTCCACGCCATTTCCGCCTCTGACAAACTTGGACCTGATTCCACGCCATTTCCGCCTCTGAGATATTTCTGCCAAGTGTCCTGATTCCATGCCATTTCCGCCTCTAACAAACTTGGACCTGAATCAGACCACGAAATTCCACCATAGTGTTTCAAATTATGTAGATCATGTTCCAAAACACAATCCTCCTAACAACTGTGTTGTTGAGGAAATTCCTCCAGTGACAACTGAACCTGTTACTTCTGAGCTTGCATGGGCATCCTTAGATGATAACTTTGAAACTACAAGTCATGTTTCCTCTGATTCTTGTGAATCAAACTCCATGGTAACCTTTAAACAACTTTAGTGCCTATCAAGCCTAAGTTTGGCAATCCTTCAAATGGTCCGAATTCCAATTTAACATATGAACAAAGAAAGAAACCCTCCTTGAACCGAAAAGATGTCATTAGTCCTAAACAAGAAGCCAAAAATGCTCTAAAAAAGGAAGTTAAGTCGAGACAAAATTGCAGATTCCTAGAGAACTCCAAAAGGAGTGTATCTCAGAATTGTCATTTTTCAACTCCTAGTCAAAACTCCTTCATATCCACTAAGATTCTTAAGAGGCCTTCCAATCCTCCCAGTCCTGTAGAACAAAAGAAAGTGGACATTCCCATTCCAAAAAGGTCAAGTGTAACCACCAAATCTGTCCAGATCAACTCACCTGAGACTGTTTCACCTGGTTTCATTGCCAAAGATGATGGTACAATTTTTAAAGCTCACTCTACAAACCAAAATGTGCTATCAATCAAAGCTAAAAGTGTTAAGAAAACAATTTTTCCAAAATCTTCAAAACAAAACCTTGTTTGGAAAATCAAATCACACAAAGATGTGATAATTCTGAAAGATATAGTAGTTACCACTACTCCGCAAGTTCAAAGTCCAAAAAACTTGTTCCAAAATCTCATGTCATTGAGTATGATTACTAGATGGATGAAAGGACCATGACCTTCTGCTTGTTTCCTATGGAATCTAGGAACAAAACTTCCTAACAATCTGTTGCTCAAAAATCACTACCAAAACCCAAGACTAGTGCCTTTATTTTAAAACATAACTTGGAGCCTAAAAACTCCACATCTCACTAATTTTTGCAGGCACTTTGTGCTTCGGAGCAAGAGACAAGTTCAATCCATATGATTTAGGATTTGTCACTAACCTAGTCTTGTGATTATGTTTTGACAAATTCACGTGGATAAGAACACATATACCATAAAATCTAAGTGTCATAAGGTTTCTCTTCGATTCATGAAAATGATGGTAAGGAAACTCTTTCACTAAGTAGATTTTAAGTAGATAGTAATTGTGATATTTGCAGTTCTCAAAGTCGTTAGTGGAGCGTGCGTAGTTAACCGGCACACTAACATTGACTTATGAGAAATGGAAAAAGGTCTAAGCAATTGGGACTATGATTACGGCATCCCTTTTCATAGTTCTGAAATATTTTAGACACACCTGTGAGCTATCTAAGATAAGGTGTATAATTTTGATAAAGCTTTATCAAAGAAATCTAGTATCAGAAATCTGAACTTTGGTAAGAAAGTCAATAAAGTATTGTTTTTCCTAGAAGTTCAGTTGATTTTTGAGTACATGTCAACGCTAATGGGAGCATAAGTGGTATGCTAATAATCATCATGTTAGTGGGAACATGATAATTATGATAAAGGTTGCAAGTTAGCAATGTTAATTATTGAAAACAAAAGGTCTCAAGTAGGAAAAAGTTGTTTTGCTATAATTAAGGGAGAGAAAATTATACTTCATTTCAATTCTAAACAGCTTAGATTGAGATTATAATCATTCTAAAGAGCTTATATTGAGATTTTAATCACCTTCAGTCAAGAATATATATATAAATTTCATGTTGGATTGGTTCAGCTTAAGAAAATTCTATATATTGCGTTCTCAAAATTCGATTATGATTACGGCATCCCTTTTCATAGTCAAAATTTGAGAATATGGCAAACAAAAATTATTATGGCAAAAGACTAGTCTAGAACCATGTCTTTATGTGAAACATCATGAATCGTGTCCCATTTATTTTGGGTACAAGATCGATTACATGTGCTATAATATTTATCGTTTTTGAATTTTCCAAATGCCTTGGGGGATTAAGGAATAAAATGTCTAGAATTGGATATGACTAAAGTGATTAAGCAATTGTCGAGGACAATCTAAGGTTTACTAAAGATTGATTGCTCAAGGACAGTTAGAAGTTTGCTGTTAATATTGGAAGGACCATATTGACATAGTCTGAAAAGAGGCAACTCTTGTTCAGAAGTGGTAGTCAAAATGGGAATATAGAGTTATATTCATAGGTGGAAGAAATATGTGTAAGGTTAAAGAAACTTAATGCAAGAAGCATGTTCAAAGCAATGCGCTTTGAATCTGAGACATCGTTTCCATGGAATTGCTCTCCATTAGAATACTCTGTAATGATTGTTGTGAAGTCTTTGTGGCTTTGTGCATAATCATTACAAGAGGAACAATGCATATAATTTTAAAACCTAAACAAATTTTGATAAATGATAGGAATCTGGAATTCTTACATTTAAGACAAGGATTTGGGAGTGTGAAAAGAGAATCACTGAAATTATGTTCAATTGATCTAGTTCACAAAGAAAAGGATCATAGACAAACATATAGTTCATACTTGGTGTATAGAAAAGCTATTGTTTAGAAAAACATAGTGTACATCCTTGGAGCATGGGACACCTAGTATTTTAATTCAAGTATAAAGTTGATAAAACCGAAACAATGAATAACAAGTAATCAGTATGGTGATAAATAAAAAGTGTTTTATTTATATTCATAGGTTTTGATACCATATTAGATTCATTTATTCTTGTGTTTCACTTTGCATGTTTTGACTTCCATAATAACTAAGTTATTCTTTCGGAATGACTAAGTTATTCAAACCATCCACAGTAGGTCATATGCTGGAAATAGATATGAATCAAGACTGTCATGGGTTGGCTTGTAGAGGTCCAAGTTGGTGGACAAAGATGTGCTACAACACTCATGAGTGCTCATAACTTCTGAGTATTGGATTTAACCCGCGCTCATTTGAATCACTTCATGGATTTTATCACGAGTGATCATGAGACGAAAATATCTTATATTCTTCAAACCTAGAGATATGAGTTGTTACTATGAGTTGATAGTACATTGATTGCACAAAAACGCATTGGTAACTCGATGTCATAAAACGTGCCTTTGTGTATGATTCAACAAGTAGCTGAACAAGCCATATGAGTCGAAGTTTATCCATTCCTTTTACCTTCAGGATAAAAGCCATATCTGTGGGCCCCTCGATGATTTAATGATGACACATGTGAGTGCTTGGCCAAGCCAGGACTGATTTGATTTGTTCAATCAGTTAGTCGTCATGAATCGGAAATCGGGAAACAACAAATGGACTGAGAGAATGATTATAATCCATGTCTCAGTCCATATGATATCTAGAATGGAGGAATATATGATCCCTTATCTTATGAACAAAGTCATTGGCAAAGATCAGTGCTCGACAACGGCTTTAAGAGCTACGATTGCCAGTTAGGTTTTGAAGTCATACTCAATAATATTTTAGACTTATCCAAGTCGGAGACTGTTGGATTAATGTCTAAGTCCATAACTATATTTTGTATGTACTTGACTCAACCCGACATGGTCCATTTGGGTTGCACTGCACCGACCCAATTTATATGGATAGTCTTTTGAGAATAGTATATTTATGATTTATATTAATATATTATAAGTTCTAATATATTAATATATAATCATATTATTTAATTAGTATTGATCAAGAATTAATTTATAATTAATTAAGTGATCAAAATGAACTAATTAAATATGGACTCTTATATATATGGAATGGGCGATGTTCATTTAGGTTGGGCTAAGCTTTCATGGATAGTCCATGGAGTGTTTAACCCATGGATCATATGAAATGAAAGGTCATGGGTTTAACCCTAGTCTCCATACTATATAAAGATGTCCTTGGTTGGTGAAATTGGCAGTAGTGTGGGTACACTAAAAGGGCTAGCCGATTTCACTAGAGAAAACCAAAGCATTCTTATTCTCAAAGTCTTCCAAGGTGTTTTGGTGATTAGTGATTCCACTTGAGGCTTCCACACTATTGGGGCTAAGCTCTTAAAACTTGATGACATCGAGCTACATCAAAAGGTATGTCATCTAACTAGAAGTTTGTAGTGTAGTGGCTTCATAGTATGCTAGTTAGGATTAAAGCCTTAGAAAGTTCTTATTTGCATGTATAATAGAGAAAACATAGATCCAAGGTTTATAGGGTTGCATGTACACCATAGGAGTGTTAGAATGCTCAAAGCCCTTCACGACCCCCGTAGGATCCCGAGCTCTATGCTTTCACTTTTTTGAGAGCCACAGGTATCATATCACACAATTCTTTATTCGCCAAATATGACTTTGAAACGACTTCTAATTTGATTGAACTTGGAATTGTAACATCGTTTTGAGCTTGAATTATTCAATCTTTTTTTTTTTTTGGAATTTCTTTAAATTTCTTCAATTGAGCGCTTGAAATTCTTGTTTTGGATATTGGATATAACGTTGTACCCTTTCTTCTTTCTTTGACTGTATGGATCTGATACTTAAGCTGTCTATTATCGCAAGGGTAATGCGTGTCAACAAATAGGGCCATGTTCTGTGGGTCTAGAGTTGTGAATAAAGATTCTTTTTAAACATTCAAAAACAAATCATCCTAAAGTTGTTATTACCACCCAAAAAATGTTTCAGTACGCCATTTTTTTATTATCTAAGGTCAAGGTCTCAAATCATGGTGTTTTGGGTCCTCTAGTTATGACATCTGATTGTATACTTCCAATAACAATCAGGTTGCTTCAACTTTTTTTTTTTCATTTTTAATTCTCAATATCCCACTTCATGGAGCTATCGTATGTAAAGAGTGTCATCATTTTTTTAAATCAAAATGCAACAAAATGACAATAATTTTTTTCTTTTTTTTTTAAATAAAAATTTAGGAAGAAAAATGACAAATAAAAAAACATAAATTAAAAATCTTTTTGGATTTTTTAAAACTTTTTTAAAATTTTAATTTTTTTTTCAAAAAAAAAACTTTTTTTACAAACGGATAACAAATCCCCTCCCCAAGCTTCAAATTAAGCATTGTCCTCAATGCTTAGAGATGAGTGGAAAATGACTACTCAGGTGAGGATGGGAAGCGACAGAAGAACTCCTCGTGAAAGTCAGTGAAATGCTCACGATAACCTAAGACCTCGTCACAGAACCCGGAAATCTGGGTACTATAAAGATGGTAATCTAGGCGGAGACCAGTCATACTCTACTGAAGGGCAGCAATATGCTGGCGGATGTCAAGATAGTGCTGGTATGTGAAAGGGGGAGTTGAGGTCAAGGTGAGGTAGTTGGGTGGGCTGGGGCTCCTCCTATAAGTCAGTCTGCATGGGATCAGGCTGGCTATAGGAGAGTACGGTGGCGTTCGTGTAATTAGGGTGTATAGTGGATGAAGATGGTCGGTCAGAATGCGGATGCGCGGGTGCCTGATGTGACCTTCGTGGGCAAAGACGTGGTGGAATGTTCGATGGAAGAATCCACATAGTCTTGCTAATGGGATTAGCGAGAGTGATGTCATCAGGACTAGTGATATTGAAATAAGTGGATCATCTTAACATCCAGACATTCCCACCTGGGGCGGAATGTAAAATGTGCATTGCCCGAAGGTTTTGCAGAGTCATATGAAAGTATTCACACGAAAAGAAGGTGTACTCCAGAAGAGATTGCTCTGAGACGTTGCGAACAGTGACTGTAATTAGATCGCTACAACGAATGGCACCACTAGTGTTGAGGTTTTTAACCCTATGGAATCTTTTGATGATTAGATCACCAAAATGAGAGCGGTACGACTCGGTGATCATGCACCATAAAAGGAAAAGCTCGGCTTTGCCGGCTTTAGTGGTCTCAAATTGTGTGTAAATAATATTGCGTATAATTTTCAATGCAATTTTCAGAATTGGATGGACAATAATAGTCTGAAAGGATCACGACGCCTCGTAAAATGCCAATCCTGTGATGGAGTTCCAAAAATCACGCACATTGAAGGCGGCGGTGGACTGGGATAGGTTGGTGATGGGTGTGCGGAAAAAGGCACACAACTGGTCGATGTGGATAGAGTGTGGGGTGCTAAAACAACAAAAGACAACATTTCCCTCTTGGTTTACTTCACTAACGGTAGCTAAGAACTCTCGGGTGAGTAAGGGACATGTGGGGAAATCCGCAGATAAAAGACGCTCTTAGCCAACATTGGGAAAAAGAGCACGAACACCATCGTAGATATGGAGTTCCTGCATTAACGTACGGATGGGGGCCCAGGCTTATGGTAAAATCTCGCGGTAGAGAACACGCTGGTAACAGTCAAATGTGGCATGTGAACCTAAATCTACAGTCATATTGTCCGCCTGAACAATGTATGACGGGTCTAGAGTGTCAACATTTATGTGAGAACGGGAAGGTCTAGGAGGCATTTTTCAAGTAAAAAACTGGGACAAATCAGGCACAATTTCCAGATAAACAATAATCAAGCAATTTTTTTCTAACTACTCCCATAGTGGATATGCAAGCCCTCATAAATATATGACAAAACAAAAGAGTTCAGTTTCAGAAAGAATATACCTAACTGTGCGCTCAGCAGCAGTATATTTTTCCCGTTTGAAAAAGTTCTATGTTTTGAAATTCCGTTCGGATGAAATTCTTCTGAATTGTGTCCAGAACAAAAGTTTCAAGTTTTCGGGGCCTGCGGAGTGCTAACAGAGCGTAGATCTGAAAAAGAAACTCACAAAAATTGAAATTTCAAAATGAAGAAAAAGAGATTATTGAAGAATTTCAACCGTGGAATCATGATTTCTTTACCGTAAAGATGTAGTAGAAGTAAAATTGAAGAGATTGATACCTTTTGTGCTTGATTTGGATGAAAAACAAGCGATTTGTGTGGTTTTTGGTGAGAGAATTCGAAAAAAAGACGGAATACTGAGAGAATTTTTGAGTTGTGGTGGATTACAAATGAGCCTACAGCTAGTATTTATAGGAAAATAGCAAGTTGCGATCGCAACTTGTGCCTATGCGATCACAGGTTTTTAAAAAGTGATGGATTTAGGTGTTTTAAGATGAGAAAAATGTCAAGGTTCAGAAAATTAGATACATACGATCGCATTTATATAAGTTGCGATCGTAACTTTTAAAAAATTGTTTGATTTCTGTTATAAAATACTCGAGGATGCGATATTCTTAAAAACATGAAAACATGCGATCGCATAGGGATAACCTGAGATCGCATAAAGTCCTTTTTCATCAAAAATCGTTCCAAAAATCCTTGATGATCTCCTGCGTCCGAAAAAACACAGCTTGCAATCGCAGGTACTAGACCTTCGATCGCATGTACCAGAACAATTGATTTTTCCAAAAATTTTCAAATCCTCTCTGTTCCTTTATGTATGAAAAACATGATTCAGTTAAAAAGAGACGACCTAAGTATCTAAAAACACACAAAAATGAAATTAAGTTAACAAAAAAAAAACCAAAACCAAAAAAAAAAAAAAAACACCCGGGTTGCCTCGCGGTAAGCTGTCCGTTTTTACTGTCGTTGGCTCGACAATGTTACTTGATTTTCTCAATCACGGTAAGTCAGGACCTCGACGACCTCCACTTCTTCATTTTCAACTTGGAACCTTTTATAGAATGGTTTGAGACGATGACCATTTACCTTGAAAATCTTTCCTGTTTGTTCACTTTTAATTTCTAATGGACCATTATCAAACACGTTAGTAACAATAAAAGGTCCCACCCAATGAGACCTCAATTTACCGGAAATAACTTTGAAACGAGAATAATATAAGTGAACCTTTTGACCAGTACTGAATAGCTTTCGCGAGATCATCTTGTCGTGAAATGCTTTTGTCTTCTCCTTATAGATTGCTTCGTTCTCGTAAGCATCGTTCCAGATTTCTTCTATCTCTTGGGTATCCAACCTTCTTCTCTTACAAGCTTCATCCATGCTCATATTCAAATTTTTGATAGCCCAATATGCTCGATGGTCCAATTCAACCAGTAATCTACATGGTTTGCCAAAAACAATTCGATATGGTGACATGTCGATAGAAGTGTTATATGCTGTCTGGTGAGCCCATAACGCATCATCCAATCGAATACTCCAATCTTTCTTGACCGGATTAATGGTTTTCTCTATAATGCCTTGGATCTGTCTGTTTGAAGCTTCTGCCTGCCCGTTGCTTTGTAGGTGATATGTTGTGGATACCCGATGTGTGACACAAGATTTCTTGAGAACTGCTTCAAGGGTATGGTTGCAGAAATGCGTACCCCGATCACTAATAATGGCTTTCAGTGTCCCAAACCTTGCGAATATGTTTGTCTTGACAAACGCAACTACAACCTTGCCATCTTCTGTTCGTGTAACTTTTTCCTCGACCCATTTGGACACGTAGTCCACAGCAAGTAAGATATACACAAACCCAAAAGATGGCGGAAACGGACCCATGAAGTCTATACCCTAAACATCAAAGATTTCACATACTAAGATTGGGGTAAGTGGCATTTGATTCCGAGATATTAATGACCCAGACATTTGAAACCTTTCATAACTTTTGCAAAACAGAAAAGAGTCACAAAAAATATGAGGCCAATAAACACCGTTGTCCAAGACCTTGCGTGCGGTTCATTGTGGACCATAATGCCCTCCACAAGCTTTTGAATGGCAGAAATTTAGAATTGACTTGACTTTGTCTTGAGCCACAGATCTTCTAATCACCTGATCAACACAATGTTTCCATAAATACGGCTCGTCCTAGCCATATCTTTTCGTTTCCTTCTTTATTTTATCTTTCTGGGCCCGGGTAAGATCTGAAGGGAGTTCTCTGGAGACCAAGTAGTTTGCTATATCAGCAAACCAAGGAGGGTTCTGCGTAGCGAATAGATGCTCGTCAGGAAATTTTTCGCGAATCGGTGTCGGGTCATCAGGTGGAGCGAGTCGACTCAAGTGATCAGCCACCAAATTTTGTCTCCCGCTTTTGTCCCTGGTCTCTATATCAAATTCCTGTAGTAGCAAAATCCATATGATCAACCTTGGCTTTGAGTCTTTTTTGGCAAGAAGGTGTCGGATAGCTGCGTGATCAGAAAAGATTATAACTTTTGTGCCCAACAGATATTGTCTGCATTTTTCTATTGCAAAAACAATTGCAATAACTCTTTTTCTATGGTGGAGTAATTTTCTTGGGCGCTGTCCAAAGTTTTTGATGTGTAATATATAACGTGGGGAACACGGTCTTTTCTCTGTCCTAAAACAACTCCAACAGTAATGTTACTGGCGTTACACATTATCTCGAATGGTAAACTCCAATCTGGGGGCTGAATAATGGGAGCAGAAGTAAGAAAATTTTTCATCACATCAAAAGCCTTCTTGCAGTCTTCATTGAAGTCAAACTCAACATCTTTTTGCAGTAACTGGCACATGGGAACTGATATCTTCGAAAAGTCTTTTATAAACCTCCTGTAAAAATCTACATGACCAAGAAAAGAAGACACTTCCCGGACATTTTTTGGGTTAGGTAAGGTTTTTATAAAATCTATTTTTGCTTTGTCGACTTCCAAACCTCTTTTTGAAACAATATGACACAGAATCAGACCTTGGTCAACCATAAACTGTCACACCCCAAAACCAAGAACGGCGGAAACGTTCTGGGGCGGAGGACGTCATGTAAGGTAATCACAACACAGTAAATGTAAATAGGCAAACAACATCATCCATTGCATTAAATATATAAATTTAATACATGCGTGTTCTGTACAGTTTTAGACACCAAAAATATAACGTAAATCAAAATAATAAAATGATGAGTCTTGAGTACGCTCCATCATCTCAAAAGCTGGCATCGGTACCTGTCTACTGATGACCTGAGAATACAAGTTATTTTGAAAGAGTTTATCAGCATTAAGCTGGTGAGTTCATAAGTATTTTAGTGTCAATGATCATTGTCAAAAACGTTTGAACTTGTCCCAATGTATAAGTTTGTAAAAATGTAAATAAATGTTTAAAAGTATTTGCAAAAGTTTGAATCTCTCAGAAAATCCTATATTTTCTATAAAAGTAACCTTCTACCAAGGCTTAACTGTTTTGCTAACTCGTCTGTTGTAAAAGTGTGTGATTACCCAAGTATAATTATCATTTGATAAAATATAGTGTGTACATTAATGCTTAAGTGAGATTATCACCAAAATATGTAATGGGTAAATCATTGTAGTACTGTAGTTTTGTATAATAAGAACTACTGTTGTACTAATTACTACTACCTTAAACCGGATTTATATTAAGGTATAATGTGATAATTGCACCATACTATCGACTGATAACAACGACATAAAGAACGGTCGTAATAACGGAATGACGTTTGGCACCCGCAGACCTGCAGGTCCGGCTGTAGCTAGCAGCAAGGTGTAGGATAGTCAATCCAGTATAGATCTATACGCAAACTCAACGCTCTCCCTCCAAGAGAATTCTGGCTACAACTCGGGCCATGACATTTAAGGCATGCTCCGATACAGTGGATCACATTTGTTATCGTATTCTTGCATGTGTGATGAAATGTTTCTTGTTCTAGTATAGTTGTATATGTTCTCGTAGTATAGTTGTATATATTCTCTTCCTATTATAGACTCATGAATGAACTGACTCATTGATCTAGCAGTTGTAATAGTGTGATTCTGTGTTACCCCGATGGTAACTTGTTAACAGTGTGTTTAGCACGTATGATTATGGAAGTACTTTTATGTCTATATATGTATATTTGATATATAATTAATATGGAAACGACCTTCGGATGGTCACCCGAAATCCTATCAGACCACATCCAAATCGAGGAAAAGGAAACAAGGTGGATAGCCTCCCTAAGCCCTTTAAACATTATTTATACGTCTATACATATATGGGCATGCAATTTGTAATATAAAAGCATAAATAAGTATTTATAAGGCATTTGAAACATAAGTATTATTTTTAACGAAAGATTGACTTGATGTCAATCTATAAAACCATTTGAAGGTGTAGATTTGATTAAAACAATTTGAGTATAAGGAACATTTGCTTAAATCACAGTTGCAGTGTAAATTCGAAAAGTAAATGGGTTTGGAAAACATTTAGAAGTAAAACAGTTTGATAGATAGTTTGAATAGTGATAAAACCACTGATTTCCCTAGTTATTAATCACATGTGATTAGTACAAGCACGTGTGGTTGAAACAATAACTATAAGTATTTAACTTGTATCCCCCCCCTTTTGAAAGCATATAAAAGCATTTAGAATATTTAACAGGTTGATTAAGGGGTATGAAACTCACTTGATTGATTGAAGAAAGCGAGATGGAAAACCGGGCAGAGTCTCGTCTCAGAAAACGGATTTTTTTTCTCGGGATTCTCGGGAATCTCGGGAGTAAAATCGACCCTCGGGACTTGAGCAAAAAGACCAGAGCTTCGGGTTATAACGGGCACGGAAAACGAGACAAAGTTGTGAGAGAGAGGAGAGAAATGAGCAACATTTTCGGAAAGCCTCGCATCCTATGTATAGGAAGGCTGAACCGCCTCCGAACGCGGGGCGTACGCTCGTACGTAGCGCGTACGCATACGTTATGCATGACCGAAGCCTCGACTGCCTCGGTTCGGATGGGACGGGTTGCTGGGTACGCGGGTCGGATGGGACGGCGGGTCGGACGGGACAGCGGGTCGGACGGGTCGGAGCTTCGGACGGGTCGGACGGTTTAGAACTCTTCGGATAGTGCGACGTGGACGATCCGAGACCCTCGATCTCAGTACGCGGGGCGTACGAAGGTACGCAGGGCGTACTTCGGTCCAATCCGATGACTCCTCTTCGGATATTACCGGGAATTTATAATTAAATTCTTATTTATTTTAAATAAACTTCAAAAATTCATATCTCTCTCATACGAACTCCGTTTTTGACGTTCTTTATATCCACGCGAAGGTGAGACCATGATCTACAACTTTCGTTTAGATTCCGCTGGCAAATTCCGAAATCATTTTTATTATTTATTTACTAAAATGACGTGATTAAGGAATTTCTTCAAAAATTCATATCTTCCTCGTCCGAGGTCAGATTTGGACGTTCTTTTTATGTACGCAAACCTTGATATGATTCCTATTACTTTATTTAATCCGAATAAGATTTTAGGAAGGTTACATTTTGACCTAAATTTGATCGGTTTTACATTACATTGACTCGAAATATCGGGTTGTCACATCATCCCCCCGTTAGAAGGAATTTCGTCCCGAAATTAGAATTTTAAGCAAGCTAGAATTTACAAATAACTAAGCAAAAAGGTGAGGGTATTTCAGTTTCATCTGATCCTCACGTTCCCAAGTGAATTCCGGTCCTCGCTTGGCATTCCAGCGAACCTTCACGATAGGGATACGGCTTTGCTTTGTCTGCTTGACCTCACGGTCCATGATCTCTATAGGTTCTTCCACGAAGTTGAGGCTCTCGTTGATTTCGATCTCGTCGAGTGGGATTACAAGAGTCTCGTCGGATAGACACTTTTTCAAGTTAGATACGTGGAATGTAGAATGTACGTTACGAAGTGCGTCTGGTAGTTCGAGTTTGTAAGCTACGGGGCCGACTCTTGCAAGAATCTCGAAAGGCCCTATGTACCTCGGATTAAGCTTTCCACGCTTGCCGAAGCGTATCAAGCCCTTCCAGGGTGAGACTTTGAGGAGGACTCGGTCTCCCACCTGAAATTCCAAAGGTTTCCTTCGTTTATCAGCGTAGCTCTTCTGTCGGTCTCTAGAGGCTTTCAATCGTTCACGGATCTGAACGATTTTCTCTGTTGTTTCCCGAATGATCTCCGGACCGGTGAGAGTACTGTCGGAAGTTTGCCCCCTGGCTAATTGGGTATCACCCACCTCAGCCCAGCACAGAGGGGATCTGCACTTACGGCCGTAGAGAGCTTCAAATGGAGCAGCCTTGATGCTCGTGTGATAACTGTTGTTATAGGAAAACTCGACAAGGGGTAAATGAGTATCCCATGCCTTCCCAAAGTCAATCATGCAGGCTCGCAACATATCTTCTAGAGTTTGGATGGTCCTCTCACTCTGTCCGTCGGTCTGAGGATGGTAGGCTGTGCTCATGTCCAGCCTCGTTCCTAGGGAATGTTGTAGTGATTGCCAAAATCTTGAGGTGAACCTACTATCTCTATCGGAGATAATGGACATAGGTACACCATGTAGCCATACGATTTCCCTAATGTATGTTCTCGTAAGCTTCTCCATCTTGTCGGTTTCTTTGATAGGCAGGAAGTGTGCAGACTTGGTCAATCTATCAACGATGACCCATATGGTGTCAAGTCCACCCGTTGTCTTGGGCAACTTGGTTATGAAATCCATAGTGATCCGCTCCCACTTCCATTCCGGGATCTCTGGTTGCTGCAATAAACCAGAGGGCTTCTGGTACTCGACCTTAACCTTTGCGCAAGTAAGGCATTTACTTATGAAGGTAGCAATCTCTGCTTTCATATTAGGCCACCAGTATAGCTTCTTAAGATCCAGATACATCTTATCTGAACCTGGGTGGACGGAATACCGAGTGTTGTGCGCCTCGGTCATGACCAAGTCTCGGAAGCCACCATGCTTCGGTGTCCAGATCCGGTTCATGAAATATAAAGCTCCGTCACCCTTGGCTTCTAAACTCTTGTCCATTCCTCTAAGGGATTCACTTGACACATTTTCAGATTTCATGGCCTCAAGTTGAGCCGCCTGAATTTGCTTAGTTAGGTGTGAATGGATGGTTATCGATAATGACTTGACTTTGCGACCAGAATATTCCTTCCGACTTAGGGCGTCTGCTACTACGTTGGCTTTACCCGGATGATAACGAATATCGCATTCGTAATCACTGAGTAGCTCGACCCATCGTCGTTGTCTCATGTTGAGCTCCTTCTGATCGAAAATGTGTTGTAAACTCTTGTGGTCGGTAAAGATAGTGCTCTTCGTTCCATACAAGTAATGTCTCCAGATCTTCAGAGCAAACACTACTGCTCCTAGTTCAAGATCGTGGGTCGTGTAGTTAACCTCGTGTGTCTTCAATTGTCTCGAGGCGTAGGCGATGACCTTACCTCGCTGCATCAGAACACATCCGAGCCCTTGATTCGATGCATCGCAATAAACTACGAAGTCTTCTATTCCTTCCGGAAAGGATAGTATTGGTGCGGTGCACAAGGCTCGTTTGAGCGTTTGGAACGCTCTTTCTTGTTTCTCTTCCCAGTCAAAGGCCACACCTTTCTGGGTTAGGGTTGTAAGAGGCTTCGCTATTCGTGAGAAGTTCTGAATGAACCTGCGGTAGTAGCCAGCGAGACCTAGAAATTGACGAATTTCTGTAGGAGTCTTCGGTGCTGACCAGTTCTCAATGGCCTTAATTTTGGATGGGTCCACGTGGATTCCCTCTTCGCTTACCACGTGTCCTAAGAATTCGACTCTTCGGATCCAAAATTCACATTTCAAGAACTTCGCATAAAGTTTCTCTTTTCGTAATGTCCCTAGAACTTGTCGCAGATGATCGCCATGTTCTTTCTTACTTCGGGAGTAGATTAGGATGTCGTCAATGAAAACGATGACGAACTGATCCAAGTAGGGTCGGCATACTCTATTCATCAGATCCATGAAGACTGCGGGCGCATTGGTCAATCCGAATGGCATCACCACGAACTCGTAATGTCCGTAACGAGTTCGGAAGGCGGTCTTCGGCACATCCTCCTCTAGAACTCGTAACTGGTGATATCCGGATCTCAGATCAATCTTAGAAAAATAGTTCGCCCCTTGCAGTTGGTCGAATAGATCATCTATGCGTGGTAGAGGATAACGATTCTTGACCGTCAGTTTGTTGAGTTCTCTGTAGTCAATACACATACGGAAGGATCCGTCCTTCTTCTTAACAAACAAGACCGGTGCTCCCCAAGGTGAGAAACTTGGCCTTATAAAGCCCTTGCTGAGCAGTTCGTTAAGTTGACCAGAGAGTTCTTGCATCTCGGCTGGTGCTAAACGGTAGGGCGACTTGGCTACTGGGGTAGCTCCTGGGACTAAGTCGATTCTGAACTCGACTTGTCGTTGCGGAGGTAATCCGGGTAGTTCTTCTGGGAAAATGTCGGGGAAGTCGCTCACTACTGGGAGGTTCTTTAGTTCTTTCGTTTCTAGGTTCGTGTCGACGACGTGAGCAAGGAATGCGTGGTATTCCTTACGCAGGTATTTCTGTGCTTGAATACTTGATATGATGCGAAGACTTGCACCGGGTTTGTCGCCATAGACTATAAGAGTTTCGTTAGACGGGAGGTTTAGACGGACTGCTTTCTCGAAGCACATGATGTCGGCACGATGGAGGCTTAACCAGTCCATGCCAATGATGACGTCGAAACTTTTTATTGAGACTGGCATGAGGTCGATTGGAAATGAATGGTTGTCTAGGGTTAGGGTACAACCTAAGTATATGCTACTCGTGTTTTCAGTTTTTCCATTAGCCATTTCTACTGTAAATAGTTCTTTGAGTGCGTGCGGTGGTTGATTAAGCATGCGAGCAAATTTATGGTTTACGAAGCTTCGCTCCGCTCCACTATCGAATAGAATGCATGCATAGGAGTTATCGAGGAGGAACGTACCGGTTACTACTGTCGGGTCAGCAACTGCTTCCCCGTGGCCTATAGCCAGTACCCTCCCTGCTCCTCCAGCATTCCTCGCTTTGGGGCAGTCCCTCTTAAAGTGGCCTGCTTCGCCACATCCATAGCAGGTTGGGCTCGCGCCAGAGCCAGGGACTTGGTTGATAGGTTGTGCCGGGAACTTACAGAATCGGACGGTGTGTCCTTTCCTGTTGCAGTTAGAGCACTGCAATTCACGGCAGGGGCCGTTGTGGTGGTAGCTGCATTTGGTGCACTTGGGCGAACTTCCAGCATACCGACTAACCGGGGCAGTAGTAGCAGTAGGGGTCACTGCGGCATGAATTGCCACCAGTTGCTGCTTTTTGGCAGCCTGCTGCTTCTTCCTTTCATCCCAGAATTTCCGCTTAGTATCGGCGGGTTTGGAGGGCTCCGGGATGGCTAGGGTGGTTGTGGTTGCAGAGGTTTTGACTCCATGGTCAATGAGTCGTTGTGCCAATCGTTTGGCACTGTCGAAGGTAGCGGGGTTTGACGCTAGCACATTCCCCTGATACGGAGGCACTAGTCCCCATATGTACCTCTCGATCTTCTTCCCCTCGGTGGGAACCATATTGGGGCAGAGGGCCACCAGCTCGCTGAATCGGGCTGTATAAGCGACCACATTGGTGCCCTTCATTGACAGGTTCCAGAGTTCCTGCTCCAGTTTCTGGATCTCGCCCCTCGGGCAGTATTCCTCAGTCATGAGGTCTTTCATTGTTTCCCAGCCCATGTCGTTGGCTACGACGAGAGTTAGGGCTTTGACGTGGCCGTTCCACCACGTTAGGGCTTTACCCTCAAAGGTGCAGGCGGCATATTTCACCTTGCACGCAGCAGGGCATGAACAGATTTCGAAGACTGATTCAGTCTTCTCGAACCACTGCGAGAGAGCAATGACTCCGCCGGTGCCATAGAAAGGCTTCGGCTTGCAGTTTGTAAAATCCTTGTAAGAGCACTCCCTTGAGCGCACAGGGATTTCGATCGGAATAGATTCCACAGGGGTTCCACCTCTGCTGGCATCAGAAGAGTGATACTGAGCCATGGCAGTTGCCACTGCTGCAGCTACAACAGCATTCAGGGCTACAGTATCGATGACCGGAGGCGGAGGAGGTGGTGGAGGTGCAGGATTATTCCTATTCCTGGGAGACTTGCGAGGAGGCATCCTTCAGCTGAAAGTTTAAAAAGATAAGAAATATGGTAAGAATCAATTTGTAAGCAACGCGAGAGTGACACATGGACTAACTAAACATAGTCCAACAGTTGAAAGGGTGCTTGAAACCACAACAAGCATTATTAGCGGGAAAGCACAAGTGTATAGATTTTTCCCCAGATAGATAGATCTCAAAAATTTACTGGTATTACTGATGTAATAAGTTCAGGGAAAATCGACCTAACAGTAGGTCATACATCATACCATAAAGAAAAGTTTGACAGCCCTTAGATTTCAAATTTGAGTACGGAAGTTAGAAACATTTTACACACTAGCGCTACTTGGAGCACAGATGTTAAAGGCTATACTTTAATTAAAAGACGGAGCTGTACTAGACATCAACCAACGGCGATGGGAAAATCCCGGGCGAGTACTGCGGTCGGATACTTGACGAAACACCTCTTGAATGGGTCGATCCTGAGTCCTCTGACGAGCTCGAAGTTCCAATATTTCAGCTCGTGAGGCAGCCAACTGCTACAGCAGGGTTTTATTTGTCCTCCGGGTCCGTTCCATGTCTTCTTCAAGATGGCGGATGCTGACTGTGTTGACACCTGAGTCGACATCAATCTCTATGACCCGGTCGACGGCTACTCCACCTTGCTCGACAATACGAGCTATTCTGCGGATAATGACAGGCAGAGCTCGGTCAGTAGAGCCACCATCACTGACGTTGCAAAAGGTTCGGTCTCCAAAGTATGGTAAGGGTTGTCCCTGATCATTACTCCAGCGGTTCAGGTTGCTTGCCCATATGGGTGCGGGACCTGGAAACGTTGGTCGAGGGTTGTTGTTCGGGGCTTGACCTACAATCGGTAGGTCGTTGACTTCAGGCTCGGAGTCGGACCCATCTGAAAAGCCTTCTGCGAGGTGATCATTCAAAGGGATTGGATGATTAACTTCGGGCTCTTCATCGATCCACCCGGCATTGCCTTCATTGGGAAAGTACGGGTCGCCATGATGGATATCTAGCCATCAAGATCTACGCGAGAATAGAGGTATAAAAATATAGTATACGTGTAACTAGTAGCGCAAAATACTCCTATAGTATTTTAAGTTTAAGTTCTATTGATCTTCTTGTGGTATTGTTGGTAAGTTCTTAGACTTGCTAACCTATCACAACCATTCTAAGGCATGTGCTAATCACTCCTAGGATCAGCATAGTTGATCAGGCTATGCCATTCCCAGGACTGACCATACATCCCCGAGCTCGCTTGTGATATTTAACAATCGTAATACTTTCGTTCTTGTCATTGTGACACTTATTTTAGTATGAATGCAGACTAGTATACTTAGTTAAATATTTTATTATTTAAAGTATAGACTCTTGGTCAGAGTTTAATCCCTAATGGGTTTATAGTTTAGTATATCTTTTATGGGTTGATATACTCAATTCACTATAAACAATGCTCTGATACCAATCTGTCACACCCCAAAACCAAGAACGGCGGAAACGTTCTGGGGCGGAGGACGTCATGTAAGGTAATCACAACACAGTAAATGTAAATAGGCAAACAACATCATCCATTGCATTAAATATATAAATTTAATACATGCGTGTTCTGTACAGTTTTAGACACCAAAAATATAACGTAAATCAAAATAATAAAATGATGAGTCTTGAGTACGCTCCATCATCTCAAAAGCTGGCATCGGTACCTGTCTACTGATGACCTGAGAATACAAGTTATTTTGAAAGAGTTTATCAGCATTAAGCTGGTGAGTTCATAAGTATTTTAGTGTCAATGATCATTGTCAAAAACGTTTGAACTTGTCCCAATGTATAAGTTTGTAAAAATGTAAATAAATGTTTAAAAGTATTTGCAAAAGTTTGAATCTCTCAGAAAATCCTATATTTTCTATAAAAGTAACCTTCTACCAAGGCTTAACTGTTTTGCTAACTCGTCTGTTGTAAAAGTGTGTGATTACCCAAGTATAATTATCATTTGATAAAATATAGTGTGTACATTAATGCTTAAGTGAGATTATCACCAAAATATGTAATGGGTAAATCATTGTAGTACTGTAGTTTTGTATAATAAGAACTACTGTTGTACTAATTACTACTACCTTAAACCGGATTTATATTAAGGTATAATGTGATAATTGCACCATACTATCGACTGATAACAACGACATAAAGAACGGTCGTAATAACGGAATGACGTTTGGCACCCGCAGACCTGCAGGTCCGGCTGTAGCTAGCAACAAGGTGTAGGATAGTCAATCCAGTATAGATCTATACGCAAACTCAACGCTCTCCCTCCAAGAGAATTCTGGCTACAACTCGGGCCATGACATTTAAGGCATGCTCCGATACAGTGGATCACATTTGTTATCGTATTCTTGCATGTGTGATGAAATGTTTCTTGTTCTAGTATAGTTGTATATGTTCTCGTAGTATAGTTGTATATATTCTCTTCCTATTATAGACTCATGAATGAACTGACTCATTGATCTAGCAGTTGTAATAGTGTGATTCTGTGTTACCCCGATGGTAACTTGTTAACAGTGTGTTTAGCACGTATGATTATGGAAGTACTTTTATGTCTATATATGTATATTTGATATATAATTAATATGGAAACGACCTTCGGATGGTCACCCGAAATCCTATCAGACCACATCCAAATCGAGGAAAAGGAAACAAGGTGGATAGCCTCCCTAAGCCCTTTAAACATTATTTATACGTCTATACATATATGGGCATGCAATTTGTAATATAAAAGCATAAATAAGTATTTATAAGGCATTTGAAACATAAGTATTATTTTTAACGAAAGATTGACTTGATGTCAATCTATAAAACCATTTGAAGGTGTAGATTTGATTAAAACAGTTTGAGTATAAGGAACATTTGCTTAAATCACAGTTGCAGTGTAAATTCGAAAAGTAAATGGGTTTGGAAAACATTTAGAAGTAAAACAGTTTGATAGATAGTTTGAATAGTGATAAAACCACTGATTTCCCTAGTTATTAATCACATGTGATTAGTACAAGCACGTGTGGTTGAAACAATAACTATAAGTATTTAACTTGTATCCCCCCCCCCTTTTGAAAGCATATAAAAGCATTTAGAATATTTAACAGGTTGATTAAGGGGTATGAAACTCACTTGATTGATTGAAGAAAGCGAGATGGAAAACCGGGCAGAGTCTCGTCTCAGAAAACGGATTTTTTTTCTCGGGATTCTCGGGAATCTCGGGAGTAAAATCGACCCTCGGGACTTGAGCAAAAAGACCAGAGCTTCGGGTTATAACGGGCACGGAAAACGAGACAAAGTTGTGAGAGAGAGGAGAGAAATGAGCAACATTTTCGGAAAGCCTCGCATCCTATTTATAGGAAGGCTGAACCGCCTCCGAACGCGGGGCGTACGCTCGTACGTAGCGCGTACGCGTACGTCATGCATGACCGAAGCCTCGACTGCCTCGGTTCGGATGGGACGGGTTGCTGGGTACGCGGGTCGGATGGGACGGCGGGTCGGACGGGACAGCGGGTCGGACGGGTCGGAGCTTCGGACGGGTCGGACGGTTTAGAACTCTTCGGATAGTGCGACGTGGACGATCCGAGACCCTCGATCTCAGTACGCGGGGCGTACGAAGGTACGCAGGGCGTACTTCGGTCCAATCTGATGACTCCTCTTCGGATATTACCGGGAATTTATAATTAAATTCTTATTTATTTTAAATAAACTTCAAAAATTCATATCTCTCATACGAACTCCGTTTTTGACGTTCTTTATATCCACGCGAAGGTGAGACCATGATCTACAACTTTCGTTTAGATTCCGCTGGCAAATTCCGAAATCATTTTTATTATTTATTTATTAAAATGACGTGATTAAGGAATTTCTTCAAAAATTCATATCTTCCTCGTCCGAGGTCAGATTTGGACGTTCTTTTTATGTACGCAAACCTTGATATGATTCCTATTACTTTATTTAATCCGAATAAGATTTTAGGAAGGTTACATTTTGACCTAAATTTGATCGGTTTTACATTACATTGACTCGAAATATCGGGTTGTCACATAAACTGACATTTTTCAAAATTTAAGACCAAGTCTGTTTCAATACATCTTTGCAAATTTTTTGTGAGGTTTTTCAAACAAATATCAAAGAAGTCTCCATAGACGTTAAAATCATCCATGGTATTTTCGACATATTCAGAAAAGTTGCTAACCGTACACCTTTGAAAGGTAGCAGGTGCGTCGCAGAGTCCAAAGGGCATATGCCTATACGCGAATGTCCCAAATGGGCAGGTGAAGGTTGTTTTCTCATGGTCTTACGGAGCAACTGCAATCTGATGGAAACCTAAAAATCCATCCAAGCAGCAGTAGTGAGATTTTCCAGCAAGCCTCTCTAGCATCTGATTTATAAATGGGAGAGGAAAATGATCTTTCCGGGTGGCTACGTTTAATTTTCTATAATCGATACAAACGCACCATCCGTTCCGAACCGAGTGGGAACCAACTCCCCTTCTTTGTTCTCTACCACTGTCACTCCAGCCTTCTTTGGTACGAATTGAACTAGCCTGACCCATTTGCTGTCAGATATCGGGTATATCATCCTAGCATCCATTAAATTCATAACTTCTTTTTTAACCTCCTCCATCATTGGTGGATTTAATCTGCATTGGGCTTCCCGTGATGTCTTATAATCTTCTTCCATCAAAATTTTATGCATACAGAGAGATGGGCTGAGTCATTTGATGTCTGCAATAGTCCACCCAATCACGCTTTTATACTCCTTTAGAATCCTTATCAGTTCTGACTCTTCTTTTTCTGACAACTTGTTGGATATAATGACTGGTAGTGTTTCTTTTTCTCCAAGGTATGCCAATTTCAGGTGTTCTGGAAGTGTCTTCAACTCCAAGATGGGGGCTTGCACTACAGAAGGAAAAAGTTTGGATTTAGAAACTGGTAATTTAAGAGTCTGGGTACCATACCTTAACTTTCTCTGCTGGTCCATATGAGGTGACATGTCTTGAACTTCGCTATCAACGACATAATTTTCTGATAAAACCTGAGTTGCATTAATATACAT
Organism: Lactuca sativa; assembly: GCF_002870075.4. NCBI lineage: Eukaryota > Viridiplantae > Streptophyta > Magnoliopsida > Asterales > Asteraceae > Lactuca > Lactuca sativa. The sequence goes on along the minus strand of NC_056625.2, from coordinate 296,668,937 downwards.
ATTTCCGTGGAGCACTAATGCTAGTGATTCATGGTTAGCAATCTCAAAATATTTTGCAGATAGTGGTTCAATTACATCAATGAAATTAATGGCTGAAACATCATCAGGATAACGCATTATGTCATAAATATTCAAGTTGATAACTTCACCATCAAATTCCATTGAAAGGGTACCATCATAAACATGTATTTTCATTCTGGCAGTTTTTAAAAATGGTCTCCCTAAAAGAATGGAAGCTGAATTTGGTGAGTTGTCATCTCCCATATCTAAAACATAGAAATCAGATGGGAATATAAGTTCATTCACTTGAACCAAAACGTCTACCAGCACACCTTTTGAGTGCACCAAAGAAGGATCAGCTAACTGAATGATGACTCCTTTTTTTAATGGCCCTACCCTGATAGTTTTAAAAAGTGAATACAGAAAAAACATTTATAGAAGCTCCTAAGTCCAGCATAGCTCATGGCACTGAAAGGTTCCCCAACTTGCAAGGAACAATAAATACTTCTAGATCCTTACACTTTGGGGGTAGCCTTTTTCGTAAAACAGCTGAAACATTCTCACTTAATTTAACTGTTTTGTTTCCTTTTAATTTTCTTTTTGAAGTACATAACTCTTTTAAAAATTTAGCATATCGGGGTAGTTGTTTAATGGCATCAAGAAGGCGAATATTTACCTCAACCTTTCTAAAGAAATCCATAATATCTTTGTCTTCCTTTTCTTTTTTTCGTGTTTTTTCAGTCTTGAGGGAAAAGGAGATTGAGTAATTTTTACCTTAGATTCAACATGTCTATCTTTTTTCTGCACCTCTTTAGTTGCCTCATATTCTTGCTCAACTGCGATCTCTTCTTCCTCATCTTCTTGTTGGTCTGGTCCTTTGTAGTTTTTACCACTTATGAGAGTGACAACACAAGCATTGTGCTTTAAGTTTTTCTCAGTATGGGATGGGAATTTTTCTTGCGTTTGTGCTTCCAGTTTTCTCATAGAGTTCACAAGTTGTGGTACCTGTTGCTCCAGATTTTTGATGCTAGACTTGGTTTCATTCTGAAAAGCTTGGGTACTGGTAGCAAGACTTTTAACAATGTCTTCCAAAGAAATGCTAGAACTACTCAATTGTGACCGAATAAGTGGTTGCTATAAGTTGTTTTGGTGCTGATTTTGCTGGCAAGGTTGTTGAAATCCAGGTGGATCTTGGTATTGGTTTCTTTGCTGAAACTACTATTGAGGTCTTGGCTGAAAATTGTTGTTTTAAGATCCTCCTCAAGCTTGGTTGTTGCAATGTTGATCAAATGGCCTTTGCTGAAATCCTCCCATAGCTTGAACTAATTCAGTATCTTCTTGAAGTAGTGGGCACATATATGTTGGGTGCCAGGTTTTGGAGCAGATCCCGCAAGGTTTGAATTTTAGCTTAATATCTTTTTCTTTTTACAATAAAAGGACAGCCTTAGTCAATTCTAAAATCTGAGATTCCAGGTGGCCATTACTCATCTCTTTGACTCCTCTTGTCTGGTCAGGGTACCACTCTTCTTCAGTTGTCGAATGCTTTGATTCATTTTCCATCTTTTCAATCAATGTCCGGATCTCTGTTGGTGTCATGTCTGAAAGTGACCCTCTACTTGAGACATTTATAAGTCGCCTCTCTGCATGGGTATCAATCCATCGCAAAAACACTGATATAACTAATAATCACTAATCGCACGTTGTAGGCATCAGACTAGTAGTTTCTTGAATTGCTCCCAATAAGTGTGGTGAGCCTATCTTTTTCCTTGCTTTATACCTAGAATCTCTCTACGTAGGTTTGGCACTTTTGCCTCAGGAAAGTATTTCTCTATAAAATGTTTGGCGAGTTCATTCCAGCTTGTTATTGAGCTAGACGGGAGGTCATATAACCACTCCTTTGCTGCGTCTTGAACTTAAAAAGGAAACACCCTTAGTTTGATCTAGTCTTCAGTAACTGCATGGGGTTTCATTCTAGAATAGATGACATGGAATTCCTTGAGAAATTTGTGAGGGTCTTCATTCTCAAGGCCTCGGAACAGGGGCAACATATAGATTAAACCGGATTTGAGTTTAATGTTTTGAGCTTTTAGAAAGGTGATTCACAAAGGTTGTTGGGTAACCTCTTGTGTTGCCCATTCGCGGAGAGTCTTTTTAGCACCATCTCCATTTTTGTTCATGTTGGATTTTGTTTCGGTTTTAGAAGAATCTGTGATTTCGGGTTTGTTTGAAGATGATGAGGTGTATGTTTTGAATGGGCTGTTAACATGTGAGGTAGGTGGTGCTTTTGGAAAAGGTTGAAATGAGGCTTCAGGTTTGTTCTACAAGGGAGTGCCTTGTGGTGTGGGTGTTTTATAATGTGAGGGGGGGGGGGTGGAGGAGGCGAAGGTTCCTGCTTGTTGCTTCCGATGTTTTGCCTCCTTCTTTAGCTTCCTAGCAGTCTTCTTAATCTCTGGATAAAAAATTAGATCATCTGTACGTGAAGATCTTGGCATAAAACTATTATTGTTACTGTGTCCCCGACAATGACGCCAATTTGTTAAAACCGCCGTTGTGACAACCCGAAATTTTCATTCATACAAAGCCTACAATACAGAACTTCAATTAAAAGTTAAATACTTTTATGCTAAATTTTATCCGGTTTAAAGTCCGTTCGAGTATTTTATTAATTATTCATGAAACGAACAGATAAAAGGAAGTGATTTGTAGAATATCGGGATAACAATGGAACAACCAACACCTTAGTTAGGTGTTAACGTCCAAACAAAGGGAGTTTGGGCTGTGAACTCCCATAACGCCGCAAACTCGTGCCTTACGCATGAGTTTACTCCCCATTTCTTTCATTTCTCAACTTCCACACTCAAGAACACTTAACATTCTCTCTCAAGCAGCATCTCGTTCTTCACCCGATCTTCCGAAAACATAAGTTTTTCTTAACTTGATTTGTTGTTATAACCTATCATCTAGTGTTTATACATCATTCATCCATTCATTCTTGATTTTCACTTAAATCTTCAAGTGTTCTTCAAAACACCATGAACACCAAGAACACACACTAGTGTTCTTGGACCTTAAATGTGACAACCCGGAATTTCCATTGTATGAACCTCATCTATTCAATAGAAGCAAGTTCAGTTTCTGTGATTTTCAAGCTTTTCCGAACAAATTTGTGTACCTTAGGGTTTACACTTTAGGAGATATCAGGAGAGTGGATACTCCTGAGTTTGTGAAATTTGGGCATTTCAAGTTTCATAATGTTACAGTCCAAGTTTGAGAATAGAAATATTTTCTGTCAAAATATTCCAGGACTATAAATAGTTTTCTGAAGTTAATTTATTCATTATTCACAATTCCAACTAGAGAAAAGCCATTTTCTCTCTGACGGATCTTCGGGTTTTATCCCAATTTGTGAGTACCATTTTCTAGTAATGTTAGAATACATATTAGATGCTAATAACATGATTTAGGTGGCTAAATCATGAGATCTAGGAGTTTACTCCCCAAGGTGTTCTTGGGCGGTAAACTCCCGAAACAAGGCCAAAAACCGACATTGATGCTAGAATAAGGCCTTAGGACATTAGGTAAACACATTAGGGACATGAAATCACACACAAAACCACCCAAGATTGGGAGTTTACGGCCCAGAACTCTCTTAGGCCGTAAACTCCATTTCAAAGGGCTAAATGGTGGTTTTTGGACTTAAGGACTTTAAGGCTTGCATCTAGATTTATTCCCCAATTAGCTTAAGGTCTTAAACACTTCAAATGACACAAAAGAAAGTGAGTTTACGGCCCAGAACTCTTCTTGGGCCATAAACCCCATTTTGTGGGACAAAAATCATTCCAAGCAACCCTTAAGCCTTTAGACAATTTACCTTGCACCTTTGGGACTAGAATGGAGAGTAGAACACATAGAAATCACTCCTTGAAAGGAGTTTACGGCCAAGGAACATGACTTGGGCCGTAAACTCCAAGTGAAGGCACCAAAGTGTGCCTCTTGTCCCCATTAGCCTTAGATAAAATCATGGATGCCATTCTTGATGTTTAAGTGCCTCAAATCAATTATTTTCCTAGAGTTTACGGCCGTAAACTCTAAGGTGAAGGACCTTAGGCCGTAAACTCCCTTATGGGGTGTTCTAGAGCCTTAAAACTACTTCATACATTATTCCAATAAAGATAGAAGTGTTCTAGATGCAAGATGACACCACAAAACACCCAAAAACACCATTTGAGGAGTTCGCGGCCATAAACCCATGAGTTTACGGCCGTAAACTCCAAGGTGTGGGGTTTGTTAGATGGTGAACTCCTATACAAGGCTATTTGATGTTTCAAACCCTTTTGCCTTGTCCCGTAGCAACTTAGATACAACCATTTGGACACTAAACACTCACAAAAGTGTTTAAATGTTTTCTAAGTGTCTTAACTTATTTATTTAAGTTATTATTTGTCTAATTAGTTATATATATGCTTATTATATGATAACTAGGCTCGTGCGTGTAAACCAGTCTCCGTTTGTCACCTAGCACGGTAGCCGACACTGCAATTCAAACGACTCACCACAAGTGAGTTCATACCCCTTGAATCAACCTTTGAAATGATTTTAAGTGTTTTAAATACTTTATGGGGGGGATACAAGTCAAATACTTATAAGTTATTACTTCAATCACATGTGATTGTGTTTAATCACATGTGATTAATAACTAGGAAAACAACGATTTTTACCACTGTTCAAACTGTTTTTCAAACTGCTTTACTATTGAAATGTTTTACAAACTGTTTTACTATCCAAACTTATTTTAGACTGTGATTCAACAAATGCTTCTTATACTTAAACTGTTTTATCAACTTATGCCTTCAAATGTTTTATAGATCGACATCAAGTCGATCTTCTCTTGAAATTATATTACTGCTTCAAATGTTTTATGAAAACTTAATTATGCTTTTATATATCCAATTGCATGCCCATATATGTATAGATGTATAAATAATGTTTAAAGGACTTAGGAAGGCCATCTGCCCTATTTCCTTTTCGCGCCTTGAGATGTGGTCTGGTGGGATTTCGGGTGACCATCCGAAGGTCGTTTCCATATTACTTATACATCATATATACATATATAGACATAAAAGTACTTCCGTATTCATACTCATCAGTACCTCATTAGTTAGTTACCGTCTGGGTAACGCAGGATCGATACATATACAAATATACTAGAAACAATACATATACATATATACTAGAAACAATACATATACAGATATACTAGAAACGATACATATACAGATATACTAGAAACAATACATATACTGATATACTAGAAACGATACATATACAGATATACTAGAAACGATACATATACAGATATACTAGAAACAATACATATACAGATATACGAGAAACAATACATATACAGATATACGAGAAACAATACATATACATAAATACGAAATAATTGTGATCCACTGTATCGGGCATGCCTTAAATGTCATGGCCCGAGTTGTAGCCAGAATTCTCTTGGAGGGAGAGCGTGAGTTTGCGTATAGATCTATACTGGATTGACTATCCTACACCTTGCTGCTAGCTACAGTCGGACCTGCAGGTCTGCGGGTGCCAAACGTCATTTCTTATTTCGACCATTAATTATGTCGTTGTTACCAGTCGATAGCATGGTGCAATTTATCACATTATGCCTTAATATAAATCCGGTTTAAGGTAGTAGTATTTAGTACAGCAGTAGTCTTAATATACAAAGCTACAGTGCTACAATGATTTACCCATTACATATTTTAGTGATAATCTCACTTAAGCATTAGTATACAAACTATATTTTTAACAAACGATAGTTATACTTGGGTAATTACATACTTTTACAACAGACAAGTTTACAAAACAGTTTAGCCTTGGTAGAAGGTTACTTTTATAGAAAATATAGGATTTTCTGAGAGATTCAAACTTTTACAAACACTTTCAAACATTTGCTTACATTTTTACAAACTTATACATTGAGACAGGTTCAAACGTTTTTACAAGAAACATTGACACTAAAATACTTATAAACTCACCAGCTTAATGTTGATAAACTCTTTCAAAATAACTTGTATTCTCAGGTCATCAGTAGACAGGTACCGAGGCCAGCTTTTGAGAAGATGGAGTGCATTCAAGACTCATCTCATATTATTTTGTGTTACATTATTTTTGGTGTCTGTAACTGTACAGAACACACTTGTATTAAAATTATGTATTTAATGCAATGGATGATGTTGTTTGCTTATTTACACTTACTGTGTTGTGATACTATACATGACGTCCTCCGCCCCAGAACGTTTCAGCCGTTCTTGGTTTTGGGGTGTGACATTAAACACCAAATCAAGCTTCTATCTTGTAAGTACACTTGCCCTAGCTTCTTGTGTGCTTAGATTGAACTTTTTTACACTTAGAAAACATCAAGAAACACATGATCAAAGGTGTTTACGGCCAAGGGATGTTCTTGGGCCGTAAACCCTTATAAGTGGGGTTAATTGAACCCTAGTCCCTTCCTAAGCCTTGGATGCTAGTCTTGATCCTTCCTTGAAGTGTTTAGTGTTGGGTTTTAAACATTCTAACACTCCTATGGTGTACATGCAACCCTATAAACCTTGGATCTATGTTTTCTCTATAATACATGCAAATAAGAACTTTCCAAGGCTTTAATCCTAACTAGCATATTATGAAGTTCTTATACTACAAAGTACTAGTTAGATGACATACCTTTTGAAGTAGCTTGATGTCTTCAAACTTTAAGAGCTTCATAGTGTGTAAGCCTCAAGTGAAATCACAAATCACCAAAAGACCTTGGAAGACTTTAGAGAATATGGATACTTGCTTCTCTCTAGTGAAATCGGCCAGCCCTTCTTAGTGTACCACACTAGTGCCAATTTCACCAACCAAGGACACCTTTATATAGTATGGAGACTAGGGTTAAACCCATGACCTTTCATTTCATATGATCCATGGGTTAAACACTCTATGGACTATCCATGAAAGCTTAGCCCAACCTAAATGAACTTGGCCCATTCCATATATATAAGAGTCCACATTTAATTAGTTCATTTTGATCACTTAATTAATTCAAAATTAATTCTTGATCAATACTAATTAAATAATACGATTCCATATTAATATATTAGAACTTATAATATATTAATATAAATCATAAATATACTATTCTCAAAAGATTATCCATATAAATTGTGTCGGTGAAGTGTAACCCAAATGGACCATGCTGGGTCGGGTCAAGTACATAACAAATATAGTTATGGACTTAAACATTAATCCAACAGTCTCCCACTTGGATAAGTCTAAAACTATTATTGAGTATGACTTCTAAACTTATATGCATTGATCCTCTAGTAATGATTATGCACACATTCACAAAGACTTGCCAATAATCATTACAGAGCATTCCAACGGAGATCAACTCCTTGGAAACATCCTTCTTGCATTAAGTTTCCTAATCTTACAGATTGAATACTTTCTAACTTTGAACCATTTCCAAATTCCATTTTGACTATCACTTCCGAACAAGACTTGCCTCTTTTAAGACTATGTCAATATGGTCCTTCCAAAGTCAACTCTATACTTCCAACTGTCCTTGAGCAACCAATCCTTGGTAAACCTTAGATTGTCCTCGACAATTGCTTAATCATTTTAGTCATATCAATTTCTAGACCTTTTTCCCTTCTTAATGCCCCAGGCATTTGGAAAAGTTTAGAAAAAATGAATATAGCACATGTAATCGATCCTATATCCGAAGCATATGGGACACGATTCATGATGTCTCACATAAAGACTAAACCAGTCTTTTGCTATAATATTTTCATTTCTGTTTGCCCAGTTCTCATAATTCAGATTATGAAAAGCGATGCCGTAATCATAATCGAATTTTAGAACGCAAATAATGAACCCATATATAGAATTTCCTTATGTTGAGCCATTCCAACATGAAATTCATATGTATATTCTTGACTAAATATGATTAAAACCTCAATCTAAGCTTTTAGATTTGAGATGAAGTATAATATCATCTCCCATAATTATAGCAAAACGACTTTTTCCCAATTGAGACCTTTTGTTTTCTATAATTAACATTGCTAACTTGCAACCTTTATCATAATTATCATGCTCCCACTATCATGATGATTAACAACATAACACTTATGCTCCCACTAGCTTTGACATGTACCCAGAAATCAACTGGACTTCTAATACTTTATTGACTTTTTACCAAAGTTCAGATTTCTGATACTAGATTGCCTTGATAAGACTTTATCAAAATCATACACCTCTCTTAGATAGCTCACAAGTGTGTCTAAACAATTTCAGAACTATGAAAAGGGATGTCGTAATCATAGTCTAAATTGTTTAGACCTTTTGCCATTTCTCATAAGTCAATGTTAGTGTGCTGGTTAACCACGCACGCTCCACTAACGACTTTGAGAACTGCAAATATCATAATTTCTATCTACTTCAAATCTACTTAGTGAAAGAGTTTCCTTACCATCATTTTCATGAATCGAAGAGAAACCTTATGACACTTAGATTTTATGGTGTAAGCGTTCCTATCCATGTGAATTTTTCAAAACCATAACCACAGGACTAGGTTAGTGACAAATCCTAACTCATATGGATTGAACTTGTGCAATCTTAACTTCCTTGCCACCTGGCAGTTCAAGGGCCTGCCATTGCTTCCAAGTAGCTATCCAAACAATCAAGAACATGTAGAACTCAAATGTATAGCCAACTTAACTGGAATGTACATAGAAATGTCAACACGATAGGTTATGAACCTCAAGTCGTGTGCTAGTGAAGAACTTCAGGTTTTATTCTTGATTAGTTCTTGAGACTTTTAAGACCTTTAAGACTCCCACTGTCTTCTTGACAGATAAGACTCCCTTGTCAAACATCCAAGAGATAGTGCAGATTCTACTCAAGACAAACACTTCACAAAATTGGCCTAAGTTGGTCTTTCTTTTATCCAAAACATCATAACTTACAACTTTCAAATGTACAAGAGTAGAAAAATTTTACTCTTACATTTGACAAGTGTTTTAAACCCTCTTTAAGACATGTCACTCAAGTTACAATCTTGGAGTATGACTCTAAGAATTTTTTTTGGAACAAAGTATGAATCATCTTCTTGATTTAACCACTTCAACAATTCATAACTCCTCTTCTTAGCTTTAAGAAGGCACCTAGAGGATGAATTATGATAAGGTCTCTAAATCAGTAAGATGATCATAAAAAACTGATACTAAAGTACTCTCCCATCTTTTCAGATTTAAGAAACTTTTATCCTTCTGCCTAATTTTATTCTTCTTATTCGTTCTGTCATACATTGAAAATTTTCTAATGCTACAGAATTATATTTAAGCTTGTAAGTATAATCATATTAGTAAACCTTAGTAAATCATGACAAATAGTCTTATCCATCTTTTGTGGTGGACCTTGACAAATGCACAAGAAAGTGTACTTGATCCCTTAGTCCTTCTCTTGACTCACACATCCATGTGAACAAGCAGTTAGTCTTAATTTTCAAATGCTCGAAAGTTCTCATTCATCATACTATACAACTTGCATGATTCCAAGTTTCTATCCAACGAAACTTGCGTGATGAGAATCTTTCCTTATTTGGTAAATTTAGACACTACCACAAATGAAAGAATCAAATTCATATTTCCAATACTGCTATCAATGGAATCATATAGACAACATCTTTTTTTTTTTCTCTTAAAGCCATTGTAAGGATATTTAAAAATAAGTAAAATTAAAAACTTTTTCTTTTATTTTAAAACTTTGCGGAAAAACTAATCCTTACAATGCAGATGTATATGAAAACTTGTTGTCATCTATTCCTAAGCAATTTATCACAACTCTTAAGCACGTGCTCAAAATTCTGATCACCGAACCATGCGATTAAAATCTATATTCGTGATCAGAATCAGCATACACTTCCTTTAAGCTTCTTTACTTTTCTTTGATTCTTAAAACATCAACATGTGACCCAGCCACATCATGTAATAAGAATCTCCATGTAGGAACTTAATAGAGTTAGACAATGGACTTTACATGAAATAAAGTCAAACTTATTGACTTTATCATCCTTAGGTAAGTTTGGCAGCTTCGTAACCAAAGCCCCTTCCTTTGGAAATAGAAATATATGGACCCTTAGGTAATAGTACATGGGACTATCTCAGACTTAGCCTTTCTCTTTACCATTTGGTCAACCAAGTTGACTATGGCCAATCCCTTAGCATTGGGAATAGAATGCATTTCTGGATTTCCTGTGTCACTATTGTCCTTGTCCATAAATGTGACAACTCGAAATTTCCATTCTGTACAAACTATATCACTTCAATTAAAGTTATAGCAGTCACAGTTAATTTTCAGACTTTTCGCGTAAGTTTGAGTAATTCAGGGTTTACACTTCAGGAAATGTCAGGAGAGTGGGTGCACTAGGGCTTTGTGCAACACTGTTATTCCAACACTCTATTATATTAGAGATCATTTTAGGAATAAAAATATTTTCTGCCAAAAATATTTCAGGACTATAAATAAAATTCTGAACCAAATTCATTCATTATTCACATTTCCAACTAGAGAAAAACCATTTTCTCTCTCACGGATCTTCGGGTTTTTATACCAAAACGTGAGTAACTCTTTCTAGTAGTGTTAGAAAGCTTATTATGTGCTTATAACATGATTTAGATGGCTAAATCATTAGATCTAGGAGTTTACTACCCAAGGTGTTCTTGGGCGGTAAACTCCCGAAACCGAGCCTAGATTGTTCCTTGTGTTATGCTACTACCCTAGACTCATTTTTATATGTATTTAGGACAAGAAAACAATCAAGAAACACAAACACATGGGAGTTCACGGCCCAAGAGCAATCTTAGGCCGTAAACTCCATTGTAATGGACAAAAAGGTGTTTTTAAGACACCTAAAGCCCTAGACCTTTACATGAAATTGTTTCCCACTTAATCTAAGGACCAAAGCACATCAAAATCACTTATCAAAGTGAGTTTACGGCCAAGGCTTTGCTCTTGGGCCGTAAAAATGAAAGAATGGCACCAAAGTGTGCCTAATGTCTACATATGCTTGGAATAAAAGCCTAGAACCAATACCACATGTGCAAGAGACTTGAAAGCATCAAAATCACCTCTTGAAGTGAGTTTACGGCCTTGGTAATGCTCCTAGGCCGTAAACACCAAACAAGGGCACCAAAGTGTGCCTAGGGTCCTCATTAGCTTTAAACAATTGACTAGAACCTATCCTTCAAATGCATGAGGCTTGAAAACAACAAAAACACACCATACTTAGAGTTTACGACCGTAAACTCTAAGGGGAATGGCCTTAGGGCCATAAACTCTAAGGGGAATGGCCTTAGGGCCGTAAACTCCTATATAGAGTGTTTCTAGACCTTAAACCCTTCCAAGAATTTAACCACCAAGTTGCAATAATTCTAGAAATCATTTGGGACTTCAAAACACACAAATACCCCATGGTTAGGAGTTTACGGCCGTAAACTCAAGAGTTTACAACCGTAAACTCCATGTGTGATGGTATATGGGGAGTAAACTCACATATAGCGTCCTTTGGAACCCTAAACACAAGTGCCTTGTCCCATAATAGCTTAGATGCAATCCTTAGGGCTTAAAACACTTATATAAAGTGTTTATTATGTCTTGGATGTCTTAACATTATCAATTAGTGATTTGAGACTAATTTAGTGCATATATGTGTGATTATATGTTCATTAGGATCGTAGTGTGTGTACAAGTCCTCACTTGACAAATCCTATACCGTTCAGTTCCTCCCAATCACCAACTTCAGGTGAGTTCATACCCCTAATCAATGTTTTAAATGATTTTAAACGTATTAACAGGGGGGAGGGAATACAAGTAGAAAACAATATATTATTAAATCAATCTTATGTATTTTATAACTGTGTTTTCATTCAGCAGATTTCACATACTACAAAATGTGATGTATAAAATGGTTTGCTATCTGAAAATACCTTGATAACAAAATTATTAGTTTTGAAATGTTTATTAAAATGACATCAAGTCATTCTTAATTATTGTTCAAAACTCCTAGATATCTTGCAAAACCATTATTTTACCTTCTTGGATCAAACTATTCTTATGCGCATATGTTCATTTATATGATAGAGATTATAGTTTTCATCCTTCGTTCAGTTTCCCACACCCTGGAGTATCGAGGGTGCATAAATCTACTTGAACAACCAATTACCTTCCAGTTAATTATCATAGGGATAGTTAGCAGATATCAAACATTATTACTACTACAAGGAATCACACAAGAGTCAGTTCATTCATGAGTCTATACCCATACCTTAGATGATACATCAGTACACGTACTTAGGATTACATGATACATGAATATGTTTACATATACTTACCTGTTACATGAACACACTTACATGAATACCATACAGGAACACTTCTACATAGGTGCATTATCCTGTATTTACTTACCTTGGATACTTGTACTTAGAACTAAGAGGATGATTTATTAGTACTTACTGTGTAAATTATCTTTCCTATCCCAGTTCAAAGGGATATTTTGGCGGGACTTACCATTCTGAACCCCGCTGATTAGCACCAGTGGTCGATGAACGTCTACGGATGTCTAAGGTTGTCACTTATTTAGTAGTTAGTGATGTGACTAACCTGATGGGTTTTGAGCATTCTAACACTTCCTAAGTGTACATGCAACCCTAATAACCTTGGATCTATGGTTGTCTAATTATCATGCAAAGTTGAATTTCCAAGGTTATATTCCTATCTAGCATACATGGGGAACAATTTTAACTTGAATGAAAGATAGAATAACTTACCTTGTTGTTGCTTATGTTCCTTGAAACCTTGTGAGCCTAGCACCCCAAGTGTGATGCCTCAAATGTTTCACACAACACCAAATGCTCTTGGAAAGACTCTTGAGAGAATACACACTTCTTGAAATCGGCCAAGCCCTCTAGTTTCTAATGTGTAACCGATTTTGGTGGAGAATGGGACTCTTATATAGTGTTGACACATCTAGGGTTACACCATGTAAACCCTAATGTGTCATGACTCTTCATTTCCATGACCCATGGGTTTGTAACTCCCATGGAGCATCCATGGAGCATCCTATGGGTAGAACCCAACTTGATAATCCATGGAGCCTCTTAGCCCACTATACAAAATATGAACGATTTACATAATCAACCCATATATTTAATTAGTTATCCTTTGATCACTTAATTAATTCCAAATTAATTCTTTGATCAAACTAATCAAATAATATTATTAATATATTAGAACTTATAATATATTAATAATCTCCAAGTGTTATTTCTCTCAATTAGTCTATCCAATTGCATGGTGCCATGCAACCTAAATGGACCATGCCGGGCGGGTTAAGTACACACCCGAAATAGTTATGGACTTAGGCACCTTATCCAACAGTCTCCCACTTGGATAAGTCTAATAACTATAACTCTAGTACTTCAGGAACCGACCGACAATCGTAGCTCTTTCAAGGTCTCTCGGAACTGAGAAGATGATGGTACGCCATTTAATATAAGGGATCATATAATCCTCCGTTCTAGATATCAGCCGGACAAATACATGGAACAATGTCTTACTTATTGTCCAGCAGTTTGTTTCTCGATTTCCGATTTGTTTGACAAAGAAGTTAATTGAACACATCAACTTAGTTCTGACCAGGCCCAGTACATAGGTCAAAACAAAATCATCGAGGGGCCCAGATATCAACTTCTAATCCAAGAAGGAACAAATAAACTTCGACTCAAATGTTTGTTCTACCACTCAGTGAATTACACACAAAAGCACGTTTTATAACATCGAGTTACCAATGCGTTTTCGTACAATCAATGCATAACCAACTTGTAAGTAACAAATCATATCTCTAGGTTTGAAGACTTATATGATATTACCCTCTCACGATCACTCGAGATAGAATTCCATGAAGTGATTCCAGTGAGTGTGGGTTGAGTCCAATGCTCAGACCTTATGAGCACTCATGATTTTTGTAGCCTTGTCCAACACCTTAGACCTCTGCAACCAATCATGGCAGTCTTGATTCATACCTACTTCCAACATATGACCGACTGTGGAGGTTTGAATAATATGTTATACCAAACAAAATTATTCTTGAAGTCAAAACATGCAAAAGAAATATAGTAAACGATTAACAAGAGATAGCAACACTTTACTCTTAAATAAAACACCTTTTATTCATCATCTAATGTCAATTACACTTTACAAATTTCTGGGTTATCTAACTACTAAATCTAATATCATCCTTCAGCCCTATGCTCCGAGCATGCTGGAGATGCTTAACCCGAGTCAGTCCCTTCGTGAGGGGATCTGCTGGATTCTCATCTGATGATACCCTCTTTGCAACGAGGGGTCCTTCTTCTATTCGATGTCTGATAAAATGGTATTTTATGTCGATGTGTCTGGATCTCCCGTGATCCCTTGGTTCCTTGGCTAAAGCAACAGCACTTTCACTATCACAGAAAATCTCTATTGGCTCTTTAATAGCTGGTACAACTCTAAGGTCTCCAATGAAGTTCTTCAGCCATATCGCCTCCTTTGCCGCCTCGCTAGCTGCAATATACTCTGATTCACAAGTTGAATCTACCACTGTCTCTTGCTTGGAACTCTACCAAGAAATTGCTCCTCCGTTTAGGGTAAAGACCCAGCCCAATTGAGAGCGGAAATTATCCCTATCAGTCTGGAAGATAGCATCACTGTACCCTACAACTCTCCAGTCATCACTCCCACTGAGGGTAAGAACCCAGTCCTTAGTCCTCCGTAGGTACTTGAGGATATTCTTTACCGCAGTCCAGTGTGCCTTGCCAGGGTTCGCCTGATACCTGCTAACCATGCTCAGGGCAAAGGCTACATCAGGTCAAGTACACGTCATAGCATACATGATCGATCCTACAGCCGAAGCATAAGGTATTCGACTCATTTCTGCTATCTCAGCCTTAGTGCTAGGGCTTTGTGTCTTACTCAATCTAGCGTTACTCTGGATGGGTAACTCTCCTTTCTGGGAGTCCTGCATGCTGAATCTCTTCAGCACCTTATCCAAATAGGTACTCTGACTAAGTCCAATTAGTCTTTTACTCCGATCTCTCAAGATCCTTATCCCTAGAATATAGGTAGCTTCTCCTAAGTCCTTCATAGAGAAATACTTCCCAAGCCAGTATTTAACTTCCTGCAGGGTTGGGATGTCATTTCCTATGAGTAGTATGTCATCCACATACAACACCAAAAAGCTAACTATACTCCCACTAGCCTTGACATACACGCAAGACTCATCTTCACTCCTAGAAAAGCCAAATTCCTTGACCTTTTCATCAAAGCAAAGATTCCATCTGGGAGGTGCTTGCTTCAATCCATAAATGGATTTCTCAAGCTTAGACACTCTATTAGGGTACTTGTTGCTGACAAAACTCTCTGGCTGACTCATGTAAACATCTTCAGCTAACTTTCCATTAAGGAAAGCAGTTTTGACATCCATTTGCCATATTTCATACTCATGAAATGCAGCTATGGCCAACAGAACCCGAATAGACTTAATCTTGGCTACTGGAGAAAAGGTCTCATCATAGTCCACTCCAGGAATTTGAGAGAAACCCTTTGCAACCAGTCTAGCCTTATATGTGTGTACATTACCATCCATGTTGGTCTACTTCTTGAAGACCCATTTGCACCCTACTGTCTTACGACCTGGTACATTCTCAACCAAGTTCCAAACTTGATTGTCATACATGGACTGTATTTCGCTGTCCATCGCCTCTTTCCACTTGGCTGACTCAGGGCCTGCCATGACTTCCGCGTAACTGTTAGGTTCATCCAGACCTATCAGTGTCTCATCACTGATAAGTGTATCTCCTTCTGTAGTAATATGGAATCCATAGTAATGCTCAGGAGCATTCCTAACCCTTGTGGAACGCCTCAGAGGTACAGACTTGTCAATTGGCTCAACAGGAGTTTCCTCCTCAAGTTGAGTGCTAGGGTTTGAAGTTCCTTCACCGCTTGACTCTTGAATTTCTTCAAGATCAACTTGCCTCCCACTGTTTCCTTGGCTTATGAACTCTCTCTCTCTCTCTCTAAAGAAAGCCCTCCTAGCTACAAAGACCACATTTTCACTAGGTCTGTAGAAGAGGTAACCAAAGGATTGTTGTGGGTAGCCGATGAAAATACACCTCTCGCTGCGGGGTTCGAGCTTATCATGAGTCTCACGTCTCATGAAAGCCTCACAACCCCAAATCTTGATGTGGTCTAGTTTGGGTACTTTACCAGTCCACATCTCATATGGAGTTTTGGCAACTTTCTTTGTAGGGACTAGATTATGGATATGGGCGGCAGTCTCTAAGGCATACCCCCAGAATGAGATTGGTAGCGAAGTTCGACTCATCATGGAACGAACCATGTCTAACAAGGTTTGATTACGCCTCTCAGCCACACCATACAACTGTGGTGTCCTGGGAGGTGTCAATTATGAGACTATCCCACATTCCCTTAGATAGTCAAGGAACTCTGAACTAAGATACTCACCACCACGATCAGATCGAAGCATCTTAATGTTCCTGCCCATTTGATTCTCGACTTCCTGTTTAAATTCCTTAAACCTCTCGAAAGTCTCTGACTTATGCTTAATTAAGTAGACATATCCATATCTACTGTAATCATCAGTAAAAGTCAAATAATAATGGTTAGCATCCCTTGTGGCATGTTTGAATGGTCCACACACATCCGTGTGTACAAGGTCCAACAAACCTTCACCTCTCTCACAAGAACCTGTGAAGGGTGACTTTGTCATTTTTCCAAGTAAGCATGATTCGCAACTATCATCTGACTTTAGGTCAAATGACTCCAAGACTCCATCCTTTTGGAGTTGGCCTATGCGTTTCTTGCTTATATGTCCAAGACGACAATGCCATAATGATGCTTTATCCAGGTTATTATTATTAATAGAATGAATACACAAAACATTATTTCCTAAGTTATCTATAACAGATACAGCTTCATACACACCATCACAAGGTAATGCTTTAAAATAAAGAATATTATTAAAGAAAGCATCAATAGAACCAACTTCATTATTAAATGAAAAGGTAAACCCTTGTTTGTACAAAGCATGAAAGGAAATAATATTTCTTGCCATTCCTGGCGAATAACAACATTTATTCAAATCTAAATTAAACCCACTACTTAGCGATAAAGTATAAACACCAATCTTGGTAACAGGTAAAGCTTTCCTATTCCCCATGATTAAGTTTATTCTTCCTTGCTCCACATTCTCACTTCTTCTTAGTCCCTGCAAGTCACAACAAATATGAATACCACAACCGGTATCAAGGACCCAAGATTTAGAATGGAGTGAGTTATTAGAAATGATAGTGTAAATACCTGCATGGTTGGGTTTAACTTTCCCATCCTTCACATCTTGCTGGTATTTTGGGCAGTTCCGCTTCCAATGTGATTTTGCATGGCAATAGAAGCACTCAGCCTCTTTTTGGTCAGAAGAAGGAGTGATGAAACCTTTCTTGGTTCCACTTGAAGAAGAGCCATCAAGGGTCCGAGCCTTGGTACCCTTAGAAGAGCTCTTTCTCTTCTTCCCTCGACTTTTCCCGATTGCTAAAACCGGAGTAGAGTTTGGAGTAGAAGTGTTAACAACTGACTTCCCCTTAAGACCTGTTTTTGCGGTCTTGAGAAGTACCTGAAGTTTGCTGAGTGTAACCTCTTCCTTATTCATGTGATATGTCATGCCGAATTGATCATAGCACGATGGTAAGGAGTGCAAAATGATATCTATTGCAAGCTCCTCAGGGAAGTTCACATTAAGCTTCAGCAAACGATCCACATACCTTTGCATTTTCTGCATGTGGCTCGTGACAGATTCCCTGTCCTTCATCATGGCTGTTATCATGGAGCAGATGATTTCATACCTCTCTTGTCGTGCACTTTGATGGTATCTTTCAATTAAATCTTGGTGCATTTCATAAGGGTAGAAATCCTCATAAGACTTTTGGAGTTCTGTTGTCATCGTGGCCATCATGATGCATGCCACTTTCGTGGCATCCCTTTCATGTGCCTGAAAGTCAGCGATCTCCTGGGGAGTTGCAGTGGTCTCATCAATCTCCTTAAGCTCCTTGTCAAGGACATATTCTTTGTCCTCGTAGCGGGTAATCATCCTGATGTTTCTGATCCACTCATTGAAGTTGGACCCATCAAAAGTGACTTTCCCACACAAGTTCATATGGGTAAAGGAGCTATTAGGGTTAGAGCTAGAAGCAACATTGTTTGAAGACATCTGAAAGAAGAGGACAAGATTAGTTTAGATATAAGAGAGTCCTTAATAAAACAACCAAATGTAATATTAAGGCTAGGATCCAATCACAATATATTATAACTTGGAAGAGGTATGTCGTAATCCAAGCTATAACATATTTGAAAGGTAGGTGAATGACGATTCGCCAATTTCCACCACGAAAAAGGAAATATTAAATATTAGGTTTTTGATTGGTTCTTAGAAATTCCTAGATTCTTTGAGATTCAATGAACTTTTCAGAGGCATGTTTCAATCTCGAGCATGCTCTCCAAGTTTTGTGACTGGGATACCAAGGATCACAAAACGAGGTGTGAAGTAACCATGCAAATCACTTGGTACCGTTAAAGTTTATCACTCAATCGATGTGCCGGTAAACCACACACGCTCCATCGATACTATAATAAACCTTAAGTCACCCTTTACCTACCTTGTTAAGTCCAAGTTAGTGTGCCGGTTAACCACACACGCTCCACCAACGACTTAAACAAAGTTTAAAGTGTAATTTCATGGATTAGCACCTTATTCACATTTTTCCTAAAGTAACTAAGATTGGGAATTTAATAAAACATTTAGTTACTTTATAATATTCATCATACTTTTAATGAGAATTTATAAGTCCTTGTCTTACCCGTTCGGCTAACGACCCTCCACCGATCAAGCAAGCGGTGGGTGAGAGTGGACACCCATTAAGTTGCCATTCTATAGGGTTGGAACTAATGTTTTAACTTGACTTTACTTGTTCCAAAACTTGAGGGCAAGTTTTGTAAACTTTCAAAACTTTTCATTTCTTGTAACTTATGAGTTTAATAGAGTAATAAAATGAAGACTCTTCATTTTTCTAACTCTTGTGTTCTTTTAATGGTTTTTATTCCAAGTGACTTTTGGTTTTCCATAAATTGAGGACAAGTTATGGACTCCATTAAAACACATTATGATCAAGAATTAAACTACCACATAGGTTACAAATAATTCCTATGATCATCTAAACATCATAAGATCAAGAACATGAGCATAAGCACTTTCATGAATCAAAACTACACTTAAAACTTGTAATTTTGATAACTAGTTGTTGTAAATGAATTAACAAGACATTACACCATCTAAAACAAGTTTTCAAGTACCAAAACAGTTTAGGGTAATGTTTCTAATCCATTTCCAGCAACTAAAGTCGAAAATCTGCACTCTGTCGACCCTACTCGCCGATTGCATTATCCTACTCGTCGAGTAGGTTGAAGATACAAGTGAACTCGACGAGTCCCCCCATGGACTCGACGAGTCCAACAGTCATACAGCAAGTTTTTTGACTTTCTTCAACTAATAAGCACAAATAACAAACAAACAAGCCTAGTCTTTGATACCACTGATGGGTTTTGAGCATTCTAACACTTCCTAAGTGTACATGCAACCCTAATAACCTTGGATCTATGTTTGTCTAATTATCATGCAAAGTTGAATTTCCAAGGTTATATTCCTATCTAGCATACATGGGGAATAATTTTAACTTGAATGAAAGATAGAATAACTTACCTTGTTGTTGCATATGTTCCTTGAAACCTTGTGAGCCTAGCACCCCAAGTGTGATGCCTCAAATGTTTCACACAACACCAGATGCTCTTGGAAAGACTCTTGAGAGAATACACACTTCTTGAAATCGGCCAAGCCCTCTAGTTTCTTATGTGTAACCGATTTTGGTGGAGAATGGGACTCTTATATAGTGTTGACACATCTAGGGTTACACCATGTAAACCCTAATGTGTCATGACTCTTCATTTCCATGACCCATGGGTTTGTAACTCCCATGGAGCATCCTATGGGTAGAACCCAACTTGATAATCCATGGAGCCTCTTAGCCCACTATACAAGATATGAATGATTTACATAATCAACCCATATATTTAATTAGTTATCCGTTGATCACTTAATTAATGCCAAATTAATTCTTTGATCAAACTAATCAAATAATATTATTAATACATTAGAACTTATAATATATTAATAATCTCCAAGTGTTATTTCTCTCAATTAGTCTATCCAATTGCATGGTGCCATGCAACCCAAATGGACCATGCCGGGTCGGGTCAAGTACACACCCGAAATAGTTATGGACTTAGACACCTTATCCAACATAACCATCCCTCTGTCCAACTGTTGCAACAGTGGATGAGAAGTGAATCTTCGGAGGATCATTAGGTTAACGCTGTTATGGGACTAACCCTCCCTCCACCCTGTTGTTGCTATAGAGGATGAGGGGACACTCATAGGATGTCCATAGGGTCTATCTTTCACTTCGGCGATGTCGTGTTAATCCTGGTCACCCAGGGATAATACATACATGATAATACTTTTTCCTGTTTACTTTATTTTGTGATATATTCACATAAACGATGAGTTAGACTAAGCACTTTTAGTACTAGTCAATAGAAACGACGAACAATCATTTTACTTACAAAACATTTGGGTCTTGGTAGAAGACTACATAGTCATAACAAAACATTTGGGTCTTGATAGAAGACTACATTGTCATAAACAAAACATTCGGGTCTTGGTAGAAGACTACATCTCAAACTGATAGAAAATAAGGGATTTTCTAGGGTTTTTCATACTTACATCAACATTTTCATTTAACGATTTACATGGCCTTCATAAAAGATTTTCACAAACAAGACAATGACACTTAAATACTTATGAATTCACCAGCTTTAAAGCTGATACTCGCTTTCAAAATAACTTGTATTCTCAGGTCATCAGTACACTGGTACGGAGGCCAGGTTTTGAGAAGACGGAGCAGACAAGTCTCGTCTTTTATTTTGATTGTATATTTTTGGTGTCTTACTACAATGAAAGAACACACATGTATTAAAACTTTACTTGTAATGTAATGGATGATGTTGTTGCTTGTTTATTATATTACACTGTTGTGATACTGTACATGACGTTCTCCACCCCTGAACGTTTCCGCCGTTCGTGGTTTTGGGGTGTGACAGATTGGTATCAGAGCATTGTTTATAGTGAATTAAGTATATCAACCCATAAAAGATATACTAACTATAAATACATGGGATTAAAACACTCTGTCTAAGAGTTTATACTTTTAAATAATAAAGTATTTAACAAAGTATACGTGCCTGCATTCATACTAAAATCAGTGTCACAATGACAAGAACAAAAGTATTACAATTGTTGAATATCACAAGTAAGCCTGGGGATATATGGTCAGTCTTGGGAATGGCATAGCCTGATCAACTATGCTGGTCCGATGAGTGATTAGAATATGCCCAAGAATGGTTGTGCTATGGCAACAAGTTTAAAAACTTACCAACACAATCATAAAGAAATACCATATAGGTATTTGATCTTACTGTAATTATCTTAGTTACTTCGTCTATTTTAGCTATTTCTTATATCCCTTTTCTCGCTTAGATTAAAATGGCTGGATTTCACCACGGCGATCCATACTTCCCGAACCAAGGCAATGCTGGTTGGCTAGAGGCAGAACCAGAAGATGATCACCCAATCCCTCTGGATGATCACCATGCTGAGGGTTTTTCCGATAGTTCTGACTCGGAGCCAGAAGTCAACAACCTACCCCCAGCTGCTCAAAACCCAAACCCGAACTCCCGCCCTGTGTTTCAAGGACCCACACCCTTGTGGGCCATTAACTTGACTGAATGGTGTCAGGAACAAGGTCAGCCCATCCCCTACAATGGAGACCGAAGTTTCTACAACCTCACTGAAGGAGGTTCTGCTGATAGAGTCCTACCAATTATGGTGTGTAGGATGTCTCGGAACACGATAATGGCTCAGGCGACTATCAATCAAGTTTTGGAAGTTGACGCCAACTCTGGTGTTAACACTGTCCACATTCGCCAACTAGAGTCTGCTCATGAAAGGACTCTGGTCCGCAATGCAAATCTGCAGAGGGAACTTGCTGAAACCCGAGCTGAAGTTCAAGAACTTCGAGCTCAGCAAGCAAGGTCGGACAGGCGTATAAGGGACATTGAACGTCTACTGTCGGGATCGAGGACTCATGCAAGCAGCTCTCGTCGCCGATAGAAGCTCGTCGACTCATCTTTTGGATATAACCTAGTTTATGTAAAGCTTTGGTCTAATTTCCTGTCTTGATAAATCTTAGACCTTTTTAGGTCTTGATCTAGTGTTAATTCTGTCAAAATTTTCCATCTTGGATGATGTAAGTCCTACTTCTAGGCCATTTTCCTGAACTTGTTACATCTGTGATTCCTGTATTATTGACAGATATCTAATCTTATGGATATTATTATCCAACTGCTCTCATTTTCAGTTAGTCATTCTATTCATTCTGTTATTGGACTATGGGGAGTTAGTCCATGAGACACATTCATAAATCATTTATTCTTATCCATGTCGTCATGTTTTAAACGTATCGTTATAGATGCCGCCACGCAAAAGTACAAGGCGTAATCCAAACAACGAAACACCGATAGCAACACCTCCACCACTGCCTTTACCTATTCAACCACCTAATCCTTTCGATGCCAACATGTTCCAGGCAGCTTTCACAGCTGCAGTTGCAGATGCTGTGTCAGCAATCAACGATCCTGTCCCTAGTGGATCGGGAACCGGTGCACCTCCCTCGAACCACGGCGAAAGCCATGGACACCCTCGGGAATGCACTTACAAGGACTTCACTAACGCCAAACCCCGCAGCTTCAATGGAACTGGGGGTGTTATGGTGTTGAGGCAATGGATCGAAAAGATGGAATCCGTCTTTGAAATTTGTGCTTGCCAGGAGGGCAACAAGGTCAAGTTTGCAGCTTGTACCTTCTCTGATAGGGCACTAACATGGTGGAACAACCATGTTAACTATCTGACTTTGGTGGTGGCGTATTCCATCAGCTGGGAAAAGTTAAAGGACATGCTGATGAAAGAGTACTGTCCTCGAGGTGAAGTACAAAAGCTCGAGCAGGAATTCTGGGTTCTACAAATGGTAGGATCCGACATCACGACCTACACAAACAGGTTCTGTGATTTAGCAAACTTATGCCCTGACATGGTTGCTCTCCAGAGCAAAAAGATAGAGAGATTTATCTAGGGACTGTCGCCCCAGATCCAGTCAAGTGTGATCGCTTCTAGGCCTATTACCTTCGATAGCGCCAAGGAACTGGAACAATCTCTCATCGATCACCGGAAACCTCAGAACCTAACAATCCCTGCACCTGTACCACAAAAGTCCAACCCCGACCACAACAGGAAGGGGTGGAATAAGAGGAAAAGAGGGACTTCGCAAGGATCCTCCTAGAAACAACAACTTGTGGCGATCAATGCTGCAACAGTTACTCCCATTGTCCCTGCGAACCCCTTACCAGCAAAAACATATGCTGGAACTCTCCCGAAGTGCATCAAGTGCAACTTCCACCACCACGGACCTTGCAAGGAGATGCAGTGCTCTAACTGCAACAGGAAGGGACACACAGTCCATTTCTGTAAGACTCCAACAGCTCAAGCCTCCCAGGTTCCTAACGCTGGTATGGGCCAAACTTGCTACGGATGTGGCGAGGTGGGCCACTACAAGAGGAACTGCCCTAAAGTGGGGATGGTTGGCGGAGTAGGAAGAGTTATGGCCCTAGGCCATGAGGAAGCAGTAGCTGATCCTACGATAGTTACTAGTACGTTCCACCTCGATAACTCATATGCCTGCATACTTTTTGATAGTGGAGCCGAGAAAAGTTTTGTAAGTCACAAATTTGCACACCTGCTTAAACAAAAACCATGTGCATTAGATAATTAATTCATGGTAGAAATGGCTAACGGGAAAACGAAGAGTACTAACTGCATATACGTAGGTTGTACTTTAACATTAGATAGCTATACTTTCAAGATAGATCTCATGCTAGTCACAATCAAATGTTTCGACGTTATCATCGGCATGGATTGGTTGAGTCTTCTTCGCGCCGACATCATGTGCTTTGAAAAAGCAGTTCGTCTTAACCTTCCTAACAACGAAACCTTAATTATCTACGACGACAAACCTAGAACAAGCCTTCGTATCCTTTCATGCATTCAAGCCCAGAAGTGCTTGCGAAAGGAATATCATGCATTCCAAGCACACGTCGTCGATACCAGTCAAGAACTGAAGGACATCCAGAAAATCCCAGAAGTACGCGACTTTCTCGACGTATTCCCAGAAGAACTTCCCGGTTTACCACCACAACGCCAAGTCGAGTTCAAAATCGACTTAATGCTAAGGGCTACCCCCGTAGCCAAATCTCCTTATCGTCTGGCACCGGCTGAAATGCAGGAACTATCCAATCAACTTAATGAACTTCTCAAGAAGGGATTCATTCGACCAAGCTTCTCACCATGGGGAGCACCGGTCTTATTCGTCAAGAAGAAAGATGGATCGTTTCGCATGTGAATCGACTATAGAGAACTCAACAAAATCACCATTAAAAATCGTTATCCTTTGCCCCGATTGACGATTTGTTTGATCGACTTCAAGGAGCCAACTACTTCTCGAAGATAGATCTGCGATCCGGATATCACCAACTACGAGTGTTAGAAGAGGATGTTCCCAATACAGCCTTCTGAACTCGTTATGGGCACTACGAGTTTGTAGTGATGCTGTTCAGATACACTAATGCGCCCGCAGTATTCATGGATCTGATGAATAGGGTGTGTCATCCTTACCTGGATCAGTTCGTCATCGTCTTCATTGATGACATACTCATCTACTCTCGAAGTAAGGAGGAACATTGTCAACATCTCCGAAAAATCTTAGTAACATTGCAATCAGAGAAGCTCTACGCGAAGTTCTCAAAGTGCGAATTTTGGATTTGGCGAGTCGAATTTTTGGGCCATGTTATTAGCGAAGAAGGAATACACGTGGACCCCTCCAAGATCAAAGCCATTGAGAACTGGTCAGCACCGAAGACACCTACCGAAATTCGCCAATTTCTAGGTCTCGCTGGCTACTATCGCAGGTTCATTCAGAACTTCTCCAGCATAGCGAAACCTCTTACAACCCTGACCCAGAAAGGCGTGGCCTTTGACTGGGAAGAGAAACAGGAAAGAGCGTTCCAAACGCTCAAACGAGCCTTGTGCACCGCCCCGATACTATCCCTCCCTGAAGTGATAGAAGACTTCATTGTCTATTGCGATGCATCCAATCAAGGACTCGGATGTGTTCTAATGCAGCGTGGTAAATTCATAGCCTATGCCTCGAGAGAGCTAAAGACACATGAGGTTAACTACACAACCCACGATCTTGAACTAGGAGCAGTTGTATTTGCTCTGAAGATCTGGCAACATTACCTGTACAGTACAAAAAGCACGATCTTTACAGACCATAAGAGTCTACAACACATTTTCGACCAGAAAGAGCTCAACATGAGGCAACGACGGTGGGTCGAGTTACTCAGCGATTACGAATGCGAAATTCGTTATCATCCGGGTAAAGCCAATGTAGTAGCCGACGCCCTAAGTCGGAAAGAATATACTGGTCGTAGGGTCAAATCTTTGACTCTAAGTATCCATTCACACTTGTCCACACAAATTAAGGAGGCTCAGCTCGACGCTTTGAAACCTGAAAACGTGGCTGGTGAATCCCTTAGAGGGATGGATAAGAACTTAGAAGCCAAGGGTGGTGTAGCCTTATACCTCATGGATCGGATCTGGACACCGAAACACGGTGGCTTTAGAGGCTTGGTCATGAACGAAGCTCACAACACTCGTTATTCCGTCCACCCGGGTTCAGATAAGATGTATCTGGATCTTAAGAAGTTATACTGGTGGCCTAACATGAAAGCAGATATATCTACGTTCGTGAGTAAATGCCTTACTTGCGCAAAGGTCAAGGTCGAATACCAGAAACCCTCCGGTCTTCTACGACAACCGGAGATACCAGAATGGAAGTCGGAGCGGATCACTATGGATTTCATAACCAAGTTGCCCAAGACGACGGGTAGACTTGATTCCATATGGGTCATCGTCGATAGACTGACTAAGTCTGCACACTTCCTACCGATCAAAGAAACAGACAAGATGGAGAAACTTACCCGAACTTACATTAGGGAGATTGTAAGGCTACACGATATTCCTTTATCTATCATCTCAGACAGAGATAGTAGATTCACTTCGAGGTTCTGGCAGTCATTACAAAATTCCCTAGGAACTAGGCTGGACATGAGTACAGCCTACCATCCACATACCGACGGGCAAAGTGAGAGGACTATCCAAACCTTAGAAGATATGTTGCGTGCCTGTGTGATTGACTTTGGAAAAGCTTGGTATACCCATTTACCTCTTGTCGAATTTTCCTACAACAACAATTATCAGACGAGCATAAAGGCAGCTCCATTCGAGGCCCTCTATGGCCAAAAGTGCAGATCCCCTCTGTGCTGGGCTGAAGTGGGTGATACCCAGTTACCTAAGGGACGAGTTCCCGAAAGCACTCTCACGGGTCCGGAGATCATTCGGGAAACGACAGAGAAGATCGTTCAAATTTGTGAATGATTGAAATCTTCTAGAGACCGACAGAAAAGCTACACTGACAAGCGTAGGAAACCATTGGAGTTCCAGGTGGGCGACCGAGTCCTACTGAAGGTCTCACCCTGGAAGGGCTTGATACGCTTTGGAAAGCATGGGAAGCTCAATCCAAGATACATAGGGCCTTTCGAGATTCTCGCAATAATCGGCCCTATAGGTTACAAACTCAATCTACCGCAAGAACTCAGTAACGTACATCCTACCTTCCATGTCTCGAACTTGAAAAAGTGTCTATCCGACAAGACTCTTGTTATTCCACTCGACGAGATCGAGATCAACGAGAGCCTCAACTTCGTGGAGGAACCAGTAGAGATCATGGACCGAGAGGTCAAGCAAACAAAGCAGGCTCGTATCCCGATAGTGAAGGTGCGCTGGAACGCAAAGCGTGGACCGGAATTCACTTGGGAACGTGAGGATTAGATGAAACTGAAATACCCTCACCTTTTCGCTTAGTTATTTGTAACTTCTTATTTGCTTAAATTCTAATCTCGGGACGAAATTCCTTCTAACGGGGGGATGATGTGACAACCTGATTTCCATTCTATACAAACTATATCACTTCAATAGAAGTTATAGCAGTCACAGTTAATTTTCAGACTTTTCGCGTAAGTTTGAGTAATTTAGGGTTTACACTTCAGGAAATATCAGGAGAGTGGGTGCACTAGGGTTTTGTGCCACACTGTTATTCCAACACTCTATTATATTAGAGATCATTTCAGGAATAAAAATATTTTCTGCCAAAAATATCTCAGGACTATAAATAGAATTCTGAACCAAATTCATTCATTATTCACATTTCCAACTAGAGAAAAGCCATTTTCTCTCTCACGGATCTTCGGGTTTTTATACCAAAACAAGAGTAACACTTTCTAGTAGTTTTAGAAAGCTTATTATGTGGTTATAACATGATTTAGATGGCTAAATCATTAGATCTAGGAGTTTACTCTCCAAGGTGTTCTTGGGCGGTAAACTCCCGAAACCGAGCCTAGATTGTTCCTTGTGTTATGCTACTACCCTAGACTCATTGGTATATATATTTAGGACAAGAAAACAATCAAGAAACACAAACACATGGGAGTTCACGGCCCAAGAGCAATCTTAGGCCGTAAACTCCATTGTAATGGACAAAGGCGTGTTTTTAAGACACCTAAAGCCCTAGACCTTTACATGGAATTGTTTCCCACTTAATCTACGGACCAAAGAACATAAAAATCACTTATCAAAGTGATTTTATGGCCAAGGATTTGCTCTTGGGCCATAACCATGAAAGAATGGCACCAAAGTGTGCCTAATGTCTTTATATGCTTGGAATAAAAGCCTAGAACCAATACCACATGTGCAAGAGACTTGAAAGCATCAAAATCACCTCTTGAAGTGAGTCTACGGCCTTGGTAATGCTCCTAGGCCATAAATACCAAACAAGGACACTAAAGTGTGCCTAGGGTCCTCATTAGCTTTAAACAATTGACTACAACCTATCATTCAAATGCATGAGGCCTGAAAATAACAAAAACACACCATACTTAGATTTTATGGCCGTAAACTCTAAGGGGAATGGCCTTAGGGCCGTAAACTCCTAAATGGAGTGTTTCTAGACCTTAAACCCTTCTAAGAATATAACCACCAAGTTGGAATAATTCTAGAAATCATTTGGGACTTCAAAACACACGAATACCCCATGGTTGGGAGTTTACGGCCGTAAACTCAAGAGTTTACAACCATAAACTCCATGTGTGATGGTATATGGGGAGTAAACTCACATATAGGGTCCTTTGGAACCCTAAACACAAGTGCCTTGTCCCACAATAGCTTATATACAATCCTTAGGGCTTAAAACACTTATATAAAGTGTTTATTATGTCTAGGATGTCTTAACATTATCAATTAGTGATTTGAGACTAATTTAGTGCATATATGTGTGATTATATGTTCATTAGGATCGTAGTGTGTGTACAAGTCCTCGCTTGACACCTAGCAATCCTATAACATTCAGTTCCTCCCAATCACCAACTTCAGGTGAGTTCATACCCCTAATCAATGTTTTAAATGATTTTAGACGTATTAACGGGGGGGGGGGGGGGGATACAAGTAGAAAACAATGTGTTATTAAATCAATTTTATGTATTTTATAATTGTGTTTTCATTCAACAGATTTCATATACTACAAAATGTGATGCATAAAATGGTTTTCTATCTTAAAATAACTTGATAACAAAAGTATTAGTTTTGAAATGTTTATTAAAATGACATCAAGTCCTTCTTAATTATTGTTCAAAACTCCTAGATATCATGCAAAACCATTATTTTACCTTCCTGGATCAAACTATACTTATGCGCATATGTTCATTTATATGATAGAGATTATTGTTGGATTAATGTCTAAGTCCATAACTATATTTGGTAAGACTTGACCCGACCCGGCATGGTCCATTTGGGTTGCATACCATCATGCACTTGAATGAGAGAAATAAGACACTTATGGTTATTAATATATTATAAGTTCTAGTATATTAATAATAAGAATAATAAGATTATTTAATTAGTATTGATCAAGAATTAATCTAGGATTAATTAAGTGATCAAAAGAAGACTAATTAAATATATGGGTTGATTGTGTAAATCATCCATACTTGTATAGTGGGCTAATGCTCCATGGATAATCAAGTTGGGCTAAAACCCATAGGATGGTCCATGGATGCTCCATGGTGTATTTGAACCCATGGATCCAAGGAAATGGAAAGTCATGACAATTAGGGTTTTCACTAATTGTATAACTATATAAGCATCTTATTATTGAGGAAAAATCGGCCACTAGAGATAGTGAAGAAAGGGCTAGCCGATTTTGAAGAGTGTAGAATTCTCTCAAATCATTCCAAGTGTTTTGATGATTGTGATTCCATTTGAGGTGTCACACTTGGGGCACTAGGCACTCAAGCTTCATGAAGACTTTTTACACCAAAGAGGTATGTATTCTATCTTGCTATAGTTATTGTTTTGTATGCTAGATTAGGATAATACCTTGGAAGTTCTTATTTGCATGTATAATAGAGAAAACATAGATCCAAGGTATTTAGGGTTGCATGTACACTTAGGAAGTGTTAGAATGCTCAAAACCCAACAGTGGTATCAGAGCCACGGGTTGTTTTCTGTTATATTGATGCAAATATTTTATTTTCAAACTTGGAAAAAAAAAACCATGAAGTTTGTCAAATTTTAAGATAATTACTTGTTCTTGTGAAAAACTAATTATTTGTAAAATTTGAATAATTTGCTTTATGAGTTGAATTAGGTCAAATTTAATAAAAGATAAAATAATATGATTATTTTATTAGTTTTAAAAGTTTGATCTAAAGAGTTTTATTTTTTTTTGAAACCTCCATAAGTTATGGATATGAAAAGGTTTTAAAAAAAAATTGATTCAAAGTTTTTTTGGAGTTACAAAATTTGGTGTTAATGTTTTAAAGGATTCCATAACTTAAGAATAAGTTATGGATCACCAAAAGTTTTTTGTGTTAGCTTGTTTTATGAGTGAATTTAGATTAATGAATAAAATTATGTGATAGTTGGTTTTAATCCAAATTAATCTAAGAATTGATTCTAAAATGTGTTTTTGTAACTTGTCATCAAGTTATATGAAAAGTCACATTTAAGAATCATAAAACTCATAAAAATTGGCAAAGGTTACAAAAATGAAGAGTCTAGTTCTAATTAAATGGTTTTATGACTCCATAACTTGTCCTCAAGTTATGGAGGACCAAGAGTCTCTTCATTTAATAAAATAAAATAAAATAAAAAAAAGGGTGTAACCTTAATTAATTCCATAAGTTATAAAATAAAGAAAAGTTAATTCTTTTATTAGTTTAAAGTCTTCCATAACTTGTCCTCAAGTTATGGAACTTGAAGAGTTTTTGGATTAAAACTACTTTAAACACATAAGTTATGGAATTAATTAGTTTTGAATAGTTTCAAAACTTGCCCTCAAGTTTCGGAATTTGTAAAGTTTTCTCTTATGAATACTTTAATTCCAAGTTAGCCCTTAGAATTTTAAAAGTTAAAATTCAACCCTTATACTTTATAATATTATAAGTTAATAATATATATATGTATAAGAGTAAAGTCAGTCTTACCGCTAGTACGCCTCATTCACGAAGCCGGTCTATAAGGTGGGTATAAGGTTGTTGCCTATAAAATGGCAACTTAATGGGTGTCCACTCTCACCCACCGCTTGCTTGACTGGTGGAGGGTCGTTAGCCGAACGGGTTTGACAGGACTAGAATTCTCCCTTCATTAAAAGTATTAATGATCAATACTAAGTAACTAAACTCTTAAAAAAAAATACCCAATCTTAGTTACTTAGGAAAAATGTGAATAAGGTGCTAACCCATGAAATTACACTTTACACTTTGTCTAAGTCGTTAGTGGAGCGTGTGTGGTTAACCGGCACACTAACTTGGACTTAACAAGGTAGGTAAAGGGTGACTTAATATTTATCATAGTATCGATGGAGCGTGTGTGGTTAACCGGCACATCGATTGAGGGGTAATTTATTAAGGGTACCAAGTGATTTGCATGGTTACTTCACACCTTGTTTTGTGATCCTCGGCATCCCAGTCACAAAACCTGAAGGGCACACTCGAGATTGAAACATGCCATTGAACAGTTCAATGAATCTCAAAGATCTAGGAGTTTCACAACCAATTAAAACCTAATAATACATTTCGTTTATCTTGGTGGAAATTGGTGAATCGTCATTCACCTACCTTCAAATATTTTATAGCTTGGATTACGGCATACCTCTTCTAAGTTGTAAAATAGTTTGTTGGGTCCTAGCCTTAATATTTCATATTGGGTGTCATATTAAGGACTTAAGATCAACTATCTTGAATATCTCCCAAAAGATGTCTGGTTTAGACATTTATGATCTTCCCAAATCTAGTGAAACAAGGTTTCCTAATGAAGATGATGTCCCATGGATATCATACTTCTTCACCTCCTCCAATTATTCTCCCCAACCCACAAGTTCTTGAAAAGTTTAAGGTCACTCAAGCCCTATTGGCAAGGAAAGGTCTAGGTGTGAACACATCTTGGAGATGTAGTCACATATTGACAAGCCGGGAGAGTTGGGTGTCAAAGTCTTGAGAAAGTTGGTGGTTCAATCACTTTCTAAGTCACATAGTGAGTTCCTTTGGGACACCTATGAAACAGACTATGACAAGACCCTTAATGATCTTATCTATTTGCTAAGATCAACTTCCTAAAACTTTATGGACATTGATAATGATGACATTGGTTATCCAGTAAAGCATTCTCTTCCCAGTGGATAGGGATCGGCCATAGTCAACTCGGTTGACCAAATGGTAAAGAGAAAAGCTAAGTCTGTGATTGTCCCGTGTACCATTATCAAAGGGTCCATATGTTTATATTGCCAAAGGAAGGGGCATTGGTTGCGAAGCTGCCAAATTTACCTAAGGATGTTAAATTCAATAAGTTTGACTCTACTTCAGGTAAAGTCCACTATCTAACTCTGTTAAGTTTCTATTCTGAGATTCTTGATACATGATGTGACTGGGTCACATGGTGATGGTTAAGAATCAAAGAAAAGTGAAGAAACTTAAAGAAAGAATATGCTGAATCTGATCGCGTAGATGGATTTCTATCGCGTAGCTTGAAAAATCGGATTCGTGAGCTACTTCTCAGGAGTTATGAGATATTTCTTAGGAATAGATAACAACAAGTTTTCATATGGATTGTAAGGATAAGTTTTTCCGCAAAGTTTTAAAATAAAAAGAAAATTTTTGATTTTATTTATTTTAAAATATCCTTACAATGGCATTTGGAAAGAAAATTGTTGCTTATAAGATTCCATTAACAGCAAGAGTGGAAACATGAAATTGATTCTTTCATTTGTGGTAATGTCTAAATTTACCAAATAAGGAAAGATTCTCATCACCCAAGTTTCAAGTAGACCGGAACTTGGAATCATGCAAGTTGTATAGCATGATGAATGAGAACTTTCAAGTTTTGGAAAAATTAAGACTAATTACTTGTTCACATGGATGTGTGAGTCAAGTAAAGGACTTAGGGATCGAGTACACATTCTTGTGCACTGATTAAGTCCACCACAAAAGATCGATAAGAAGAATCAAATTAGGCAGAAGGATAAAAGTTTCTCAAATCTGAAAAGATGGGAGAGTACTTTAGTATCAGTTTTGTGATCATCTTAATGATTAAGAAACCATATCACAATTAGTTCTCTCAGGAAATCTTAGTGCATTCTTATGAATAAGAAGAGGGATCTTGAATTGTTGAAATGGTTAAATCAAGAAGATGAGTCATACTTCGTTCCAATACAAGTCTTAGAGTCATATTCCAAGATTGTAACTTGAGTGACATGTCTCAAAAGAAGGTTTAAAACACTTGTCAAATGTAAGAGTAAAAGTTTTCTACTCTTGTACATTTGAAATTGGTAAGTTGTGATGTTTTGGATAAAACAAAGACCAACTTAGGCCAATTGTGTGAAGTGTTTGTCTTGATTAGAATCCACACTATCTCTTGGATATTTGACAAGGGAGTCTTATAGGTCAAGAGGATAGTGGGAGTCTTAAAGGTCTTGAAAGTCTCAAGAACTAATCAAGAATAAAACCTAAAGTTCTTCTCTAGCACACAATTTGAGGTTTAAAATCTATTGTGTTGACATATATTGTGCCCATTCCTGTTAAAGTTGGCTTTGCATATGAGTTCTTAGAGTTCTCAATTGGTTGCACAACAACTTGGAAGCAATGGTAGGCCCTTGAGCTGCCAGGTGGCAAGAAATTAAGATTGAGTTCAGTCCATATGAGTTTGGATTTGTCATTATCCTTGTCTTGTGACTATGATTTTGACAATTCACATGGATAAGAACACATACACCAGTAAATCTAAGTGTCATAAGGTTTCTCTCCGATTCATGAAAATGATGGTGAGGAAACACTTTCACTAAGTAGATTTTAGCTAGATAGCAATTGTGATATTTGCATTCTCAAAGTCGTTAGTGGAGCGCGTGTGGTTAACCGGCACACTAATATGGACTTGTGAGAAGTGGCAAAAAGGTCTAACCATTATGATTAGGGCATACCTCTTCATAATTGTTTAGACTCACAAGTGTGCTATCTAAGGGAAGGTGTATGATTTTGATACAACTTTATCAAAACAATCTAGCATCAGAAATCTGAACTTTGGTAAGAAAGTCAATGAAGTATTGATTTCTAGAAGTCCAGCTGATTTCTGAGTACATGTCAAAGCTAGTGGGAGCATAAGTGTTATGCTAATAATCGAGCATGATAATTATGATAAGTATTGCAAGTTAGCAATGTAACACCGTGATTTTCAGAAATAAAATTTTCATTTAATTAATCAATTTAATATTAAAAACACTTGTTTAAAATCTTATTCTCATTCGAATTACAAAACGTATTTTCATTTTCATTATAATAGAAGACCAGGATCCTCCAAAACACAACTCTTTCTTCGGTGTGTACAATCGAACCGTTGCCATCCCGCGTTACTGTAAGAACCTGAAACAACATAACATAAACAACGTAAGCACGAAGCTTAGTGAGTTCCCCAATATACCTTACGCACATACGCCTTCCGGCCCGGATCTTTCGATCCACATAACTTTGCCTTCCGGCCCGGATCTTTCGATCCACATAACATTGCCTTCCGGCCCGGATCTTTCGATCCACATAACATTGCCTTCCGGCCCGGATCTTTCGATCCACATAACATTGCCTTCCGGCCCGGATCTTTCGATCCACATAACATTGCCTTCCGGCCCGGACCTTTCGGTCCACATGATAATTGCCTTCCGGCCCATACACATATATAACACATAATACAAATACTCTAACACATAAAGCACATATATCATATATCATACCTGACCTTTCTGTCACATAATACCTTGCCTTCCGGCCCATATATAAGCATGTATATCACGCGTAGCAGCTAACTTTCCATTTATAGCATATAACATAACACATAACATACTTGACCTTCCGGTCACACAATCAAACCCTTCCGGGTGAGGTATAGTGAGAAGACTCACCTCGCGGACACTGGAAGATAGCAACTCCTGAAATCTCTTGCACTTGATCCTCCGAGCTACAAGCTCCCTGTCTCATCATATATCTCTTTT
Organism: Lactuca sativa; assembly: GCF_002870075.4. Lineage (NCBI taxonomy): Eukaryota > Viridiplantae > Streptophyta > Magnoliopsida > Asterales > Asteraceae > Lactuca > Lactuca sativa. The sequence continues at coordinate 296,633,835 of NC_056625.2, read as the reverse complement.
TATTACTTCTATCTCCCACGCTAACTGACCCTACAACGTTACACACAGGTCAACTCTGGTCAACAGTCCACTGTCAGCTCGACTGGACTCGGCGAGTTCCCTGGCGACTCGGCGAGTCTGGTCGTCCCTCAATCCTCTGAGATTCCCCTTCTACTCGTCGAGTATCCTCTTTGACTCGACGAGTCACTCCTGGAAGAATCGCGGGGCCACCCCGACTCCACTCGCCGAGTCTGAAGAACAACTCGGCGAGTCCCAGTGAATCTTCAAGCTACTCGCCGAGTCTGATCATCCGACTCGGCGAGTCCACGCCATGCAGTCGATCAAACTGCTTCCTGAGATACATATTTTCCCGAAATACACACTCATGGGACTTCTGGACCTCTAATCATCCTATTACTAGGGTATAAACTTTTGTATAACAACATAATAATCCATCAAATCACCAAATGGGTTTCATACTGCCTAAATCCGTGTACACATCAAAATAACAGGAATGATCCGAAACATTACCTGAAAACATACTCTCTGTGTCCCCAAACCTCAGAGCTCGATCCCCTTGATCTTCCTTTGACCAAAATCCTTCCTCTTCTTGCACTACAATTCCCTCAAAGTCACTAATGGCCTTCAAGCTTGCTCTAGATGCCACAGTCGTTTAGGGTTCTCCTCAATCGGCCAAAAGACGAACAATGACGGCATAAGATCCCTTATATACGTCCCAAACTGAACGGCTAGGGTTTTCTGCTGAACAGCGTCGACTCGCCGAGTCCATACCTGGACTCGTCGAGTCCAGTCGCGAACCCGCAACCAAATCTGCGACCCTACTCGGCGAGTCTGGCTCCAACTCTCCGAGTCTCCCCTTTAAAACACCCCAAAATGCAATTTAACAATACTTGAGATTTTGGGCTGTTACAATTCTCCCCCACTAGTATTAGACTTCGCCCTCGAAGTCTCACTCTGAAAATAGTTCTGGATGCTGCTCCCGCATCACACGTTTCGGCTTCCCTAAACACTTCCGATATCTTCCGAGGTCGCTACTGAACCAATACCAAAGGTACCTCCTTGTTCCTCAGAACCTTGATCTTCCGATCTCCGACGGCCACTGGCCTCTCGACGTAACACAGGCTCGCATCCACCTAATCGTTCTCTAGTAAAACCACTGCTGACTCATCCGCTATACACCTCTTCAACTGCGACACATACCAGTGTCATGGATCCGTCCCAATTCCGTTGACAGCTCCAAACGATAGGCCACCCTTCCTACCTTCGCACCTTCACGAAAAGACCCAACATACCGGGGCCCCCCATTTACCCCTCTTCCTAAATCGAAGCACCCCGTCAGAAATACGAAGTCGCTGACCTGAATCACATGCTCGTAACGGCGTCTGCCTGCATAACTTTCCTGTTAACTCTAGACGATCACTAACTCTCTTTAACCTGCTGAGTCTGCTTTGCCAACTAAAGTACGAACTCTGAACTGCTCATCACTCTCTGATATCGGAAATTACCCAAGATGCACTCTGCTCCAAATCTCAACGATCACTCAACCCATAAGGGTTAGGAAACCCTGAACCACCGGATCCCCGATCCAAGGTCCGCTTTGTCCATCCCAGCCCTACTGAGAGATCCATTCTCACTCCCAGAGTAACTCTCACAAGTTCTCCTCTTGCCATCATATACACATGCTGAACTAGCCCCAACACCCGCAGGTTGGAAGACCCGATACACTGATGATATCCTCGAACATCTCCCAAGATGAACCACTACATCCACCCTACACTCTGATCACAATCACATTGAGAATTTAAGATTCCCTCTCTCCCTGCATCCCTTCTGAGCCTCAACTGACATCCCCAAACCGGATGGGCTCCTACTTCGCTGCCGCGAACACGATGCTCAAAGGCATACCCGAAATACTCTAACCATAACTCTGCTCTGCAGCTTTCCTTCTCGTGGACTTGCACTCCCCTTCGGAGTTACACACCTTTCTCTTTTCCTTCCAAGGAACCCTCTTGGCCATACCGCCACTCCAACCGGTGCCACGGTGCTTGCCCCAAGCGACACCACCCTTTTTGCGTAACCGCTATTCACATACTCTGGTTCTCATTGCAGGAGCTCTCAATCCCATGCACTCTCTCCACTCATCGAAATCACTGCCTCCGCTAAACCAGATTAATAACCCGGGGCCAGACCTTCCAATGCAATCACACTGCAACATACGCGATCCGCAAATCTCAAACTAATCCAGCAATACCAACAGAGTCTCCAGTATGACTGGACCGACTCTCATAACACATACTAGCCACTCGAGGCTATATCTCTGTGGGTCCGTACACCCAACTCTGCGAACCCTTAGGTTCTAACTCTGGAACCTTCCGGTTCCAGCTCTAGAAACATGCACAACATAATCCCGTGGGATTAATGCAGTACAACCCATCACGTTCCTCAAACATACCAATACTCTGATCACATAACCCCGATTACTTACTCAAGCTTGATCCCGGCCTTCTCTCAGGCCTCCAAAATCAAATGCCCTAGGTCTGTATCCCGCCCCGCATACCCGACACTCACTCTCGTCGGCCTATACTCTGCGCAGACAAACACTGCTGAATCCCGGCAGCTAAGCACCCTCACATACTCATCGATCTCCCGGAGAATTTTCTAATTCTCCCCCACTAAAGCACTGACTAACTGCCACCGATCGTCATTAACGACCTTTCAGAACCATCCTGCACAAAGAGAACATTTACCCACTGACTGCTTCCCACAAGCGTAAGCAACCCTCAGCAAAACACATCTCCTCCCTGATCAATCCGCTCAAAAGAATCCGATCTTTCAATTATCCACTCCACAACTGCAGATGCTACCCGTCATTCAACCCAGTGCCGCATCTCCACTATCAACCCTCACGAACGATGACCAACGGAATTCCCAAGCAATAACCCATAACCAGACCCACAACCTGCCAAAGGTTGAATATCGCATCGAAAACCCCACAAGGCTACCGGTACCAAAACACCAAACTATAATCATACCAAACCATCAGGGAACAACGAATGCCAAGCGAAGACCTGAAGCACCAATCCATAACCATGCCAAACCCGCGAAACAACGAATACCGCATCGAAATCCACACCAGACACCAGCACAAACAATACGCCACAATCAACGCAATCTACTCAAGACATCAAGAGAGCATCATACCCGCAGTTGCCTCCGGCACTGCTCCGTCTCCCTCTGCCGCAAGCCGATAAGCACGACCTTGAGCCCTTAGGCTCTGCTCCATCCTGTCCTCCTCCTGAACTCCTCAAGGTGGCCGGTGCTAGAGCCTGCACCGATCCTGCAAAAAGCTGTGGACAGTTGACCCTCAAATGTCCAACCTGCCGACAATGATGACAAATCCTCAAATCCCGAATCGGCACTGACTGCCGACAATCCCGCGCATAGTGCCCCTCTTTTCCGCACTTGCGGCATGCACCACCGGACCAGCAACTCCGGTGTGACTCCTCCCACACTTCCCACAAGTGTGGCCGCTCCGATCCCCCATTCCAACGTCTACGGTCCTGAACCGTTTCGGCGCCGACTGCGACTGCATCGGGGCCTGCCTCAGCTCACGCGACTGCAACTCAACCTCTAACTCACGCCACATGGCGGCCTTCTGCAACTCCAACAGGGTCCCACACCTCCGCGCAGACACGAACTGTCTGATACCCCCTTGAGCATACTCGGATATCGGGACATCTGAGCCTGCTCCGAAGCGAACTCAGGGCAAAACATCGCCCTCTCAATAAACATCCCGGTGCTCTCAGTCACCGACTCCAAATCCTGCTTCAGCTTAAAAAACTTCCGAGCCAATTCCTCCTTTTCATCCCGCGGAACATAGCGAGTACTGAACATCCCTCTGAATTGATCCCATGAAACCGCAGCCCTCTGCGCATCGGAAAATGACCTCGTGGTCAATCTCCACCAATCCTTCGCCCCGAGCCTCAACAGGTTCAGAGCACACCCCACCCTCTGATCAGCAGGGCATAAACTCGTGGAGAAACACCCCTCCATGTCTGATAACCATCTCATAGCAACAATCGAGTCCTGAACTCCATCGAATGTGGGAGGCTTCGCATAATAGAAATCCCGATACTGAAAACCTCAACTAGCCCCTTTCTTTGCCGTTGCTACAGCCGCTGTAACCGCCGCGGCAGCCGTCTCTGCGAAAGCCGCATATCGCTCATCAAACTACTTCAATCATAGTGGTCCTGATCGACCCAAACAATTCTGGCGACTCAGCCCGCAACAATGCAGCAACCTCATCACGCCGGATCTCGCGAATCCTCGCATCCCGCTCGCTCGTGCTCGTCCGATCGATAACCGGATAACAAGATAGCCACAAGCATCATCCACTACGAACCATGGTACTCATCCCATGACATCCCTCCTTAACATGCTTCGGTGTATGGTACCTGAACCATAGCACCACTCCTCAATCTGCTCCAATGTATAGCACTCGGACCACATCATCTATCTCCAACTGTTCCGATGTATGGTGCCCTGACCATAACATCACTCTGTATCCGCTCCGATGTATGGTATTCGAACCATAACATCACTCCTCAATCTGATCCTTAGGACCTTCAGAATGCCCCCTGTATCAAGTATGGGTCCTCTGCTTTCAGTAGTACGGGCCCATACTACCTGCCACATCTACCCATACTTTCCACACGGACCATCCCAGAGTTCCTAAGTGGCTGATAAACCTGCTCTTTCACCCATCTCATCGCGCGTGCTCGCTTTCCAGCGAAATCCTCTACTCTACCAGCGCACTCATCTGGCTAGGTTTACTCCCTAGTCCCTTCTGCTGTCCTCCCACTTCTTTGCTATCAGCTGCTGAAGAGTTCCTAATGATGCCAGCCCTCTACCTCCTGAGTATCGTCATACTCACTTAGTAGCTGACTCCCATCATCGATAACTCCACAAAGCACAAAGCAAGCAGCATTCGAGCATTGAAGCATACATAGGACTCCCCATCTGTGGTAGCTCCACCTTCTCGGCTCATCCTCGGAAGTACCTCTGTACCCCGTAGCTTTACCCCTTGTGCGTTCTAACTAGATACTCTCACTCATCACATACACACAAAAGCATAACGCACATATAACAGCAAACCCTAGACTAAGGCATCACAAATCAGGCCACTCTAGTCCTAAGATGTGAAATACCTAGCCTGTCTCTAGCATGCAATAATGTCTCATAAAGTGCATAATAGATATTTCATAATACAAAAGTAAGGGTATTTTGGGAAATCACCGTTTGGCTCTGGCTGATTGTACACACTGCTCTTTCTTTCTTTCTCTTTGAACTCTTATTCACTTTTAGAAAACCATTTATTTGGAAAACTTTTTCTTATTTCCTCAGTTTGAGTCCAGATTTACCCGTAGGCGCGTCCGAATCCCTCAAACCAAGGCTCTGATACCAATTTGTAACACCGTGATTTTCAGAAATAAAATTTTCATTTAATTAATCAATTTAATATTAAAAACACTTGTTTAAAATCTTATTCTCATTCGAATTACAAAACGTAGTTTCATTTTCATTATAATAGAAGACCAGGATCCTCCAAAACACAACTCTTTCTTCGGTGTGTACAATCGAACCGTTGCCATCCCGCGTTACTGTAAGAACCTGAAACAACATAACATAAACAACGTAAGCACGAAGCTTAGTGAGTTCCTCAATATACCTTACGCACATACGCCTTCCGGCCCGGACCTTTCGGTCCACATAACATTGCCTTCCGGCCCGGATCTTTCGATCCACATAACTTTGCCTTCCGGCCCGGATCTTTCGATCCACATAACATTGCCTTCCGGCCCGGATCTTTCGATCCACATAACATTGCCTTCCGGCCCGGATCTTTCGATCCACATAACGTTGCCTTCCGGCCCGGATCTTTCGATCCACATAACATTGCCTTCCGGCCCGGACCTTTCGGTCCACATGATAATTGCCTTCCGGCCCATACACATATATAACACATAATACAAATACTCTAACACATAAAGCACATATATCATATATCATACCTGACCTTTCTGTCACATAATACCTTGCCTTCCGGCCCATATATAAGCATGTATATCACGCGTAGCAGCTAACTTTCCATTTATAGCATATAACATAACACATAACATACTTGACCTTCCGGTCACACAATCAAACCCTTCCGGGTGAGGTATAGTGAGAAGACTCACCTCGCGGACACTGGAAGATAGCAACTCCTGAAATCTCTTGCACTTGATCCTCCGAGCTACAAGCTCCCTGTCTCATCATATATCTCTTTTTATTACTTCTATCTCCCACGCTAACTGACCCTACAACGTTACACACAGGTCAACTCTGGTCAACAGTCCACTGTCAGCTCGACTGGACTCGGCGAGTTCCCTGGCGACTCGGCGAGTCTGGTCGTCCCTCAATCCTCTGAGATTCCCCTTCTACTCGTCGAGTATCCTCTTTGACTCGACGAGTCACTCCTGGAAGAATCGCGGGGCCACCCCGACTCCACTCGCCGAGTCTGAAGAACAACTCGGCGAGTTCCAGTGAATCTTCAAGCTACTCGCCGAGTCTGATCATCCGACTCGGCGAGTCCACGCCATGCAGTCGATCAAACTGCTTCCTGAGATACATATTTTCCCGAAATACACACTCATGGGACTTCTGGACCTCTAATCATCCTATTACTAGGGTATAAACTTTTGTATAACAACATAATAATCCATCAAATCACCAAATGGGTTTCATACTGCCTAAATCCGTGTACACATCAAAATAACAGGAATGATCCGAAACATTACCTGAAAACATACTCTCTGTGTCCCCAAACCTCAGAGCTCGATCCCCTTGATCTTCCTTTGACCAAAATCCTTCCTCTTCTTGCACTACAATTCCCTCAAAGTCACTAATGGCCTTCAAGCTTGCTCTAGATGCCACAGTCGTTTAGGGTTCTCCTCAATCGGCCAAAAGACGAACAATGACGGCATAAGATCCCTTATATACGTCCCAAACTGAACGGCTAGGGTTTTCTGCTGAACAGCGTCGACTCGCCGAGTCCATACCTGGACTCGTCGAGTCCAGTCGCGAACCCGCGACCAAATCTGCGACCCTACTCGGCGAGTCTGGCTCCAACTCGCCGAGTCTCCCCTTTAAAACACCCCAAAATGCAATTTAACAATACTTGAGATTTTGGGCTGTTACAAGCAATGTTAATTATAGAAAACAAAAGTTTCAATTGGGAAAGAGTTGTTTTGCTATAATTAAGGGAGACGAAATTATACTTCATCTCAAATCTATAAGCTTAGATCGTGAGGTTTTAATCATTTAGTCAAGGATATATATGAATTTCATGTTGGAATGGCTCAACATAAGGAAATTCTGTATACGGGTCCATTATTTGCGTTCTAAAATTCGATTATGATTACGGCATCCCTTTTCATAATCTGAAATATGAGAACTTGGCAAATAGAAATGGAAATGTTATAGCAAAAGACTGGTTTAGTCTTTATGTGAGACATCATGAATCGTGTCCCATATGCTTCGGATATAGGATCGATTACATGTGCTATAATCATCCGTTCTAAATTTTTCCAAATGCCTAGGGCATTAAGAAGGGAAAAGGTTTAGAACTGGATATGACTAAAAGGATTAAACAATTGTCGAGGACAATCTAAGGTTTACCAAAGATTGGTTGCTCAAGGACAGTTGGAAGTATAGTGATAATTCTGGAAGGACCATATTGACATAGTCTGTAAGGAGGCAACTCCTGTTCAGAAGTGATAAGTCAGAATGGAATCTGGAAATGTTTCAAAGTTAGAAATTTCAATCTGTGTAAGATTAAGGAAACTTAATGCAAGAAGGATATTTCCAAGGAGTTGATCTCCTTTGGAATGCTCTGTAATGATTGTTGTCAAGTCTTTATGACTTTGTGCATAATCATTACAAGAGTATCAATGCATATAAGTTTAGAATCTAACAGATTTCAGTAAATGGCATGAATTTGGAATTCTTGCATTTGCAGTAAGGATTTGGGAGTGTGAAAAGAGAATCATTAAAGTTATGTTCAATGGATCTAGTTCACAAAGTAAAGATCATAGACAAACATAGTATGCATACTTGGTGTGTGGCATGACTAGTGTTTAAGAAAACATAGTGTACATGCTTGGAGCATGGGACAACTATTGTTTTAAATTCAAGAATAAAGTTGATAGCTGAAACAGTATACAATTAATAATGTGTAATCATATGGTGATAAATAAAAGGTGTTTTATTTATGTTCAAAGAGTTGATACCATATTGGACTCAATTATTATTGTGTTTCACTTTGCATGTTTTGACTTCCCGAATAAACTGGGTTATTCTTCCGGAATGACTAAGTTATTCAAACCATCCACAGTCGGTCATATGTTGGAAGTAGATATGAATTAAGACTGTCATGATGGGTTGTAGAGGTCTAAGGTGTTGGACAAGGCTACAACAATCATGAGTGCTCATAAGTTCTGAGTATTGGATTCAACCCACGCTCATTGGAATCACTTCATGGATTTTATCACGAGTGATCATGAGACGATAATATCTTATATTCTTCAAACCTAGAGATATGAGTTGTTACTATGAGTTGATAGTACATTGATTGCACGAAACCGCATTTGGTAACTCTGTGCTATAAAACGTGCCTTTGTGTATGATTCAACAAATAGTAGAACAAGCCATATGAGTCGAAGTTTATCCGTTCCTTTTACCTTTGGGATAAAAGCGATATCTGTGGGCCCCTCGATGATTTGATGATGACAAATGGAAGTGCTCGGCCGGGCCAGGACTGATTTGATTTGTTCAATTAGTCAGTTGTCATAAATCGGAAATCGGGAAACAACAAATGGACA